>NW_018408543.1:167330-227045 GCF_002113885.1 Mizuhopecten yessoensis
GCCCTGGCCCCAGGGGTTGGGGTAGGAATCCCAATTTTACAATTTTGAAGCCTCATCTACCAAGGATGATTCTGACCAAGTTTGAAAAAAATCCATCCACTGGTTCTTGAGAAGAAGTTGAAAATGTAAAAGTTTACGCACGACGCACGACGGACGACGGACGACGACGGACGAAAAGCGATTAGAATAGGTCACTTGAGCAAAGCTCAGGTGACCTAAAAACATAGGTTTCAAAAAGGAGCTATAGTGAACCAGACTGTGACAGACATCACCAACTCTGTTACATACAGTGACCCAGATTTTCACATGGACTAAGACCTACATTGTGACCCAGATGATGACCTACATTGTGACCTAGATGGTGACCTACATTGTGACCCAGATGGTGACCTATATTGCGACCCAGATGATGACCTACACTGTGACCTGGATGGTGACCTACAGTGTAACCAAGACAGTGACCCAGACGGTGACCTACATTGTGACCCAGATGGTGACCTATATTGTGACCCAGGTGATTACCTACATTGTGACGCAGATGGTAATCTACATTGTGACCAATATGGTGACCTACATTCTGACCCAGATGGTGACCTAGAAGGTCTAAGTAAAAGAATTACTCATACAGTACTAGAAAATGTATTTAGTGTTTTTCATTTGTTGAACCAAGTATAAGCAGCCTCAGATCACACACAGCACACTAACTGGCAAACTAAGGCTAAAAGTATACGGAAAGTTAAACATTAAGTGATTATAATATGAAAGCGTACAATTCAAATAATGCTGACCAAGCAAAAGTACCCACATTTCTAAAATCACTCGCATAGAAAACTTTAGTAAGATATATAGTTTCTGGATTACAACTGATATATGTTTAAAGCATACCTCTATATCAACCTTGTTACACCTGTACCACAAGCTGTATAATTCACCATCATAAAACATCTTATACAGGCTTAAGATACCTATTGCTGAATTACAACCAGTTCACCTTCTTTTTAAGGATCCCTGTCCCTCTGTAGGAAACTAGAGAACTCCACTGTAGTTTTTTTCCCGTAAACTCAGTAACCTCCCCTTAATTGTATTTTTGGATATAACTAGCACTTATACAATTAACAGCCGGTTCTACCATTGACCATATGTAGCTCAATTTGTTAGAATGATATCAAGGTTATTGTGGGTTCAGGGTTCAAATCCGGGTCTAGATCTGGTGACTGTTGCATTTTTCTACCCAGAACACTGTCCTTGATCTTGTTTGGGTTTTTTTCATTTCTATTGTTATTTTTCATAAAACTTCCACTAGATATAGCTTTATTTCTAGAAATTATCTACCAAAGTTATAGTTATGACGTAAAACAGTTTCTAATGCGTTTTGACAGTTTTTGGCAGTGGTACGGGGATCCTTAAACTTTATTACAGATTTTGGCAGTGGTACGGGGATCCTTAACAATAATGTTTTATGGTTGAGTGAACGTAGAATTCCCTTAGTACCCAGTACAAGTGAAGATATCACTCTGTAGAGAAATTCAATGCTATCAGCAACTTAAATTTCAATTCCGGGAAATGAACTTCTTGTTCGGCAGATAAGACACTCCATCGCAACTAAATCTAATTCCGAGTGTAGCCTAGCAAGAGAAGCATCATGTTTGACAAATGACTGGCTTCAGTACTATTACAGATAGCCAAACAACTACGGAATACTTGATTTCTAATAGAAATATGATAGAACATATAATGGCTTATATCAGTATTGATTCATATCAGATATCTTGCTCATATGCTTAATGATTAAACATTATGTGTTACGAAAATGTATTGAATAGTAAATGAATTTATAATGGGAAACATAAATATTCTCAATTCCCTGTTTTACTCTGAGACTTTTGCACTATGGCTCCATCCCATTTATTGTTGTGCGTATGTTTAACCTCCTCGCTGATCAATTTGTGTCTACCTAGCAAAGAGTAAGTGTTCGGTGATCAAGCAACTCACCATTGTAATACAGCTTCCAGACTTCTTAAAATGAAAGTCAACAATACACATCTATAAATCAGTAAACATCAATAGTCCCACACTATTAACTCATTCACCCCTGAAGTTTCATAATGAACTATTCCAACTTTTGAATTGGAAGAGTTCAAATGTGTCTTCAGGGTGAATGAGTTAAATAAGTACAATAAAGTTTGATTTTGGTGTAAACATGTATCTTGTTTTAGCAATATTTAAATGCACCAGTGTTATGAGCTTTTGAAATGATTCAGCAACAATTTCACTTCAGTAATAACTGATATTTCAACATTACCTTTTCTGGTATTTCAGTAAAAAAAGATGTTTCATTATCGTTAGAGTGGCATACAGTGCAAAGATATTGTCCAAAACAACTTATCACATCAACCTTTACATGGAATAGTCATATCGGGCAATTGCATTTTCTTTTCAGTTAAGCATTAGGTATGTTGAGTCAGCTGGCAAAAAACATAGAGACATTTCACCCAATTGTACTCTAGCTAATACTGTGGGCAGTCAGGGGGACGGGTAACATGTTTACCCATTCCGTCCCTTAGTGGATGTTAAAATGGGCTCATACTCTTGTTCTGTTTATCTGACCTTACTTTGGTTCTATTAATATATATGATGTCCTGGGTATGTTTTACTTTACTCCAAATCAATGATGGACCTACACGATATCACCAGTGATATGGTATAATTTTAGTAAGACCTATAACTATTGATGTTGTTGATGACCATTGACCAGGCAAACTTATGCCAGCTTGCTTAGGCAGTTACAGTAATAAATGCTTACTGATATATCACCAGGGACACTAAATGTACAGAAGTTCTAACCCCTGGAGGAGCAAATAGTGACAAACCACTTCTGGTCAGTATTACTTGACAATTGTCAATAACCAGCCAATGTCCTATTGATTTCAGATGCGTATTCCGGGCCAGTGGTAATGTCTAAAGAATGACTGACCAGCCAGGGCTGTTAGCTGACAAAGATGACCAGTGGTTATATGTCACCAATCAGGGCTGTTAGCCACAAATGACCAGTGGTAATGTCACCAATCAGGGCTGTTATCCACAGATGACCAGTGGTAATGTCACCAATCAGGGCTGTTAGCCATATATGACCAGTGGGAATGTCTAAAGAATGAATGGCCAGTCAGGGCTGTTATCCGCCGGTGGCCCGTGGTGATGTCTCCAATCAGGGCTGTTAACCACACCTGTGGTACTGTTCAAAGGATGGCTGACCAGTCAGGACTGTTAGCCACAGATCACCAGTGGTAATGTCACCAATCAGGGCTGTTAGCCACAGATGACCAGTAGTAATGTCACCAATCAGGGCTGTTAACCACACCAGTGGTACTGTTCAAAGGATGGCTGACCAATCAGGGCTGTTAGCCATATATGACCAGTGGTAATGTCTAAAGAATGACTGGCCAGTCAGGGCTGTTAGCTGACAGAGATGACCATTGGTAATGTTTAAAGGATGGCTGACCAGTCAGGGCTGCTAAACCACAGATGACCAGTGGTAATATCTAAAGGATGGCTGACCAGTCAGGACTGTTAGCCACAGATGACCAGTGGTAATATCTAAAGGATGGCTGACCAGTCAGGGCTGTTAGCCACAGATGACCAGTGGTAATGCCTTAACTATGACTAAGTAAGTCTGTTACATTCTGAGAGAATAGGAGTCCTATAACGTTCTTTCAGGTCTTTCCCCAGTTTTGGTGACGATTGACGCAAATTTAAAAACCCATTATTATACTTGTTAATTTCTCAGGTCCTGACAATTCATTTGACGTTCAAGTCAGCCAGTTAACAGATCTCCATTTTTTTCCTGCTCATCTACTTGAAAATGAAGAACCAACTAGCTTTACAGAAATTAAGAGAGGGCGATTTTCTGTCTGATCCATTTTTTGCTGTATACTATAACCTTGTAAAACTATGAAACCCACATACTTCAAAGATAAGTGGTTATGTTGATACAAAATCAAACACCACCGACCTCAATTGTGATGTTGGCCGATATAAACTGGGGCAACAAAAAGTAAATACCACTCAACCACAAAGCTGTTTTTTTTTTATTGAAAGTAGATGTTCTAAACAAGTATAAAACTGTTTCTTTAAATTGTCTCAAGGGGTTTAAGATTTACGGAAGTGATACCCAGAGGTTTGTACCAGGTTACGTTGTATAAAGTAAGATGTTGTTCAAGGATAAACTATGTATTAGGGAAGATCAAACATTGTAAGTATCAGAACGCTGAAAATGTAGATGTCTAAAGAAGTCCAGAGAAGTCCCATCTAGAGTTACCTACCTTTGGTCCTTTCTGGTGGAGGGACACTCCTCTGAACCAACCTGTAATGATAATAAATAACCAAGGTTAAAGGTCATAGAAGTTTTCAGAACTACGTATTTATGTTTGCTCTATGTTGTAATCATATAAACCTACCATGGTAAATTGTGTGTTACGAGATCATAACTTTGGCAATCGATGGTCGTGATGTCATTATAATATTGTGACATCACCATCGTAATATTGGAGGTAGTCAATAACATGTTGGTTGTTCCATTTACGGAAGATATACCTCAAATCAGAAGAACACTAAATTTAAGAACCAATTGATTGCCAACGAAATCATCACAAAGACTGTTATTAGAGTGGTCGCAATCCTTTTCTAAATTATACAACTATAATTTTGAACCGAATACAGCTTAATATTACAGGCTACAATAAATTAAGCAGATAAAGAGGTCATGTAAGTTAAGAAATATATATCACAACTGTACTAGAAAAGACGAGATACATGTAAGTATGTACACAAAGCACTTCTTGTTGGACATAATAGTGTTACAAATATCAAACGTTTACAACTAAATCTTGATTAATAGAAAGCATCACGTAAAAGTTCAATATCGTATACTGAGGAATTATATTTTCTGTCTACATCATACGGGAGACTGTAGTGATAGATTCTTTATCTTCCGCACTTAACTACGATAAAAATAAATTGTAATAATGAACCCAGTGAACCACGCCATCATGTACGGCACATTATGTGCAACAAAATTGACGACGTTACCCTGATTACGTGGCGTAAAGTGATGATGCAATAGTGACCTTTACAGAAGTGTGGGAGGTGTTCTTTACACGGATAGGTAAAGACAGATTTATCTAGCAAAGATGGGAATGTTCCCGTACAGTATTGGAGAAATAAATATCTTCACTGTCTGTTCACCTTAGACATCCGGACTGTCTGACGAGTCTTTGTTTTTATGTGTTTGCCATTATTGGTAACACGGCTATTGTGGCTAATGCATAATGACACAAAATCGAAAATGATAAATAGTACCTATCACTCCAGTGTGATGCAGACAGAGAAAAACTCAACTCAAGGGTAAGATTTTTGAAGTTTAGAATGAGGCTTTGCCAAGTGCTAACTTCAAAATTCCTGTCCGGTGGGTTGAGTATTCTCCGTCTGCATTACACAGAAGTAATTGATTATTTTTCTCCTAGGCTTTCTTATCATAAAAATCAAGTTATAATGGTGAACCAAATGCACCGCACCATCAAGGGCACGTGAACGGTGTGACAAAATTGATAACACAATCCTACTTATGCTGCATAAAAAGCTGACGCATATTCAGGATTAGATTGTGTCTTTCCCAAGGTGGGAGAAACATGGATCAATGAATTGATCTTATGACTTCAAAAGTCTGTGGTCAAGCATCAAAGAAGGAACTAGAACTCAGTAAGGTCGGCATTGGCCCCACAATGTGCTTGACCATTTCTATCTCCCATAATCATTGAGCCGACGCCACATTGATCATCTTGGATACTGGAATATGGGAGAGATGGTATTACACACATGTAATCCAACAAGTACTATTTACCACCAAGTATTTACAAAGCCAGACAAACGGAACGAAAGTCCAAGAGGTCTCGGCCAATCAGAAGTCAGTGTGGCCATCTTGGATTTTGGGATCCAAGTTATATGCCCTTAACACTATGTAGACCATCCACTAAGGGTCATTAACTACAAATTATACCAACAGAATAGAAACTAAAGTCATATATGTCTCATGAGCAATATAATGCATCTTTAACAGTATACCCCCGTTCTAACTTTAGTCACAGTGACCTTGACCTTAGGAACTTGTTAAATAAACTGAAATTTCAGATATTTGAGACCCCTGGATTCTGAAATAAACTCTAGAAACGAAAATTTGAACAGAAAAATTAACAGTGATCACATGGATCAATTAATTGTGATTAATTCAAACAAGTTAAAATAACAGCTGCTTCATTATTTTAACGATTAAATATTGAAAAAGCTAAGAAGATCAGCACGGCAAGAAGGATGGGACATGTTAACTTTATGATAGCATCTGTTGAGGTCTAAATGACTAGTTCGAGTGTCCTCATCCCTGCATCACGCTAGACATATCTAAGACAATGGGAGGCTGGGGACATGTAACCTAGCATTAGTGGGATATATCTGGTATTAATATATATAGCCTGGTTCTATTAACATGCAATCCTCTGCCACAATGTACTGTAACCTTGTGTGTAGTAGATATCGTTCTCCAGCGATCTGTCTTAACTATCACGGCCCTAAGTGGATTGTCTTCGACCAAGATAGGGAAAATGCATGGGGACACCAGGATTCAGACCTGGAACCTCCAAACTCTAGATGAATGCTTGGAACTAATTGAGCTACCTAGTTGACGGCTATCACCCCAGTCTCGCTTCTCTACATAAGTATATACACATAGAGTCTATCTTACATACTCATCAATATACAAATATATATGTAAATGTTGTAATTCAATCATTCATGCAAACAATCTTTCGTTATCATTATGGAAATCAAAACAACCAAAATAGTCGTTCATTTTCTGTGTATATTACTTCCCTATAATGATTCTACTTTTTATGGATATAAATGATTTTTGATAAAGAACGCATTTCTTTATGCAAATCAGTACACAAATTCATATTTTCTTGTTCAGCCCCCGTATTTTCTTTCATATATATACGATGCGAGTGCTAGCATTTCACCAATTGTTTTGTCTATGATGCCACATTCAATCTTCTTGCAACAGAACACATATGTTATGCTAACTCAAGTTTATAGTAAGTCATGCTTTTGTTTCCTATCAAGGAATCATATGAATAACACCAAACTTTATAAAAAAAACTTTGGCAACAGTAATATTAATTGCTAGGTCCCCTGCCCTGGGGTTTGTTATAAAGAAATTTCAATAAACTATATATTTGACCAAATAAGAACCCCACCCCTTCGAAGTATCCCTATCTGTTTTCTGATCCAAGTATCCTATCCCTTTGTTTTAAGTGTCAGAATTAGCTTGAAAGAAAGTGTCTATCATTGGTATTTAATTTTGGAAGTCCTGCAATCATTCTAATTTTCCAAAACTGCTAAGTGCAGTGGACACTTATTAGGTCGAAACCGGTAACGGTACAGTTATCATACAAATGTGTGCTCTACCAATTTGTAACCAGGTATTTTTCTTTCATCAGTGCACGTGGTACACTGTTAACCTGGGAAGTGTTGGAATGTCACAGTAAATAGCATCCCATTTAACTTTCTCTTCACTGCCCCAAACTCCCAATGCTATTGACTACACTGGTGAAGTATTGCCCTTTCACCACCTACAAACCAAACATTAATTGTGAAACTGCTCATGGTACAACAGGTCCACACCGTAGATATTACTCCCGACAGTTCCACCTACCCCGACTGGGATGGGGAATCAATACTGCCCTAGCTATACTACCTGCCTTATTTTTAACTCACTTTTTTCTCCATTAATACCTAACTTCTGGTTTATAGGTCAAAACCAATCCCGTAGTAATTACAACGCCAGCAAGATAAAGCTTTCCCTACAATCACCGACTCCATTATTCACCAGTTCTTGACATCATTATTTCTCTTTAAGAAATTCATTTTGATAATATTGTAACAAAC
Organism: Mizuhopecten yessoensis; assembly: GCF_002113885.1. NCBI lineage: Eukaryota > Metazoa > Mollusca > Bivalvia > Pectinida > Pectinidae > Mizuhopecten > Mizuhopecten yessoensis. The sequence goes on from NW_018408543.1 coordinate 175,323, forward strand.
AAATGCACTTGCTACAGTTAATACTGTTGATCAATTTAGAAATGTTTCTTCAAAGGAGCTTAGAATGTGCCCTTCAAAACCAGCATGAGGATGAGATAATTTTTGTATCTCTGAACATGTAAAATATTACCTAATGACATGACATGTATATAGAACCTTACCTACACTTGTATTGATTATTGCTTAAACTCTAAATGCCACATATCAAGGTGAACCTGGAGATATTCAGGAGCCAGTTTTCAAAGCTTGACAAGCTTAACCAGACATCACCTTAAGTTTTCAAATCAATATTATAAAGAAATAACTGAAATTTAGTAAACGTTTTTTTGTTTTTCCCTTTCAGATGATGATTTTGATCCGATTTACAATCAATGACTGTTCATAATGAAGTAGTATTTTTAAAAATTAAGTACATGAAAGTTTGGCGTTAATTTGTGGTTAAGTTTATCAGACTTCGAACAGATGGCTTGTGATTATATATTTACACAAATGATGAAATAGCAGGTAATAATTCACAAACAAAATCTCGTAGGTGTATTCCAAATATATTTTTCAGATTATAGAAAGAATGGGTGTCTATAAAAGATTGATTTGCATATTTCATATGAAAAAATCCTTTGTTTAGAAAGATATTCCAAGAAATTAAAACTTTTCCTGTGGTCGAAAAAACCTAAAACACACCTTCTGTTGTATTCCTGTATATAAAATGGGATATCTGCTTACAAGGAAGGCACACACTTGTTAATCAAAATTGGATTAGGTAGAACAGTCTGCTTACTTTTTTGTATTTAATCAATATTTTAAGGAGACTGAATCATTTAATGATTTACCCAATTCCTTGGTATGACCCCTCCAAACCAACTCTGGAACAAATGACCAAGGTATTGACTAATCATTTTAAGAAAAGAAGTTTCAGATATCCGGGGACCCAAACAATTTCCTCATAGCACCAGACTTTTAACAACCTTTTAATTAACATTGGTTGAAACTTGGTTACATATTCCTATTGTTGCAAGGCTTCATATATTTTAAAATACACAATTTATTTATTTTACAACAATTATGAATCAAGTTATATCAACTTGTATTAATCTCTCTTGTCGGCCCAGATGGTAGCATGCAGGAAACCTTGACGTGTGAGAAAAGTTGAGTACCAGGAGTATACCCATGTGGGCAGGCAGACGACCCCATACCTTTTAATGTCTGATCCGGGAATCAAACCCCGGCTGTCTTGGTTAAAGCTGAACGTGCTATCCACTGCGCCACTCGATCGTTATATCAAATAACTCCTTTCTGTTTGCAATCCACATAAACTAAAATACAATTGGCTTTTGTTTTCACAATTGAACCATGCCAATAATATTAAGTGAAGTAAGAAGGAAATTAAAACAAATAAGTAAAAGGATATAAAGTAATAGTGGAATTTTAGGAGGAAAGGTTCACCATTTAGAAGGTATGGTTCAGATTTGACCTTGCCTTGAGACAAAAGTCCTATCGTATTTATCAGGAAAAGTAACTTCGGACATGAGGAAAGATTCAACCATGTAGAACATAGGTAACAATAAGTACTACTTGACAGGGAAAAAGCTTCGAAATTGAAATCAAAGGCAATTAACACATTAGGGGAAGTAACTCATGCCTTGAAACTAGAGGAAAATAACTCTTGTAACTGGGGGCTTCAAACCAGATAAAATGTTATTGTCTCTGGAAGTAGCTGGGACATGACATCTTGAAATTCAAGGTGAAGTATTGCAAGGCAATACATAGTCCCCCATCGGTAATGATTTCTACCGGTGAACCGGTGGGGGACTAAAAACCCTAGCCTTCCCTGAAACCTGATACACGTCAGACACGATATATACACAGGTGGAGTTTTGCCAAAGGAATTTAACTTCAACATGTATAACATAACATTGAATTTTTCTTCTTATTTAAACAAGCAAAAAAAATAAAAGTTGAAAAAAATTTACTATTGTACTGAACTTTAACTTCAACATATCAAACATTGAGTTATTTTCTTATATAAACCAACCGAAAAAACTAAAATGGAAAAAAAATGCAATTTCAAGTATTGAAAGGGTAAACAAATCCATATTACTGTACGGGTATATAAGCGTAATAATCTGTCTGTATACATTACAATGTGGGCATGTGTGTACCATAAAATTGCATGTCAGATTTTAATGTTTTATGTTCAGGGTACCCGCACAAGTACAAAGAACACAGAGAAGAGAATCAGGAAGTGGGACACCTGAGCACGTACCTATCATTGTATTACCTGTAGGTACTACCTGTTTACGCACTTTATATACAGGTGGGAGTGCTCATTCACTGGTAACCACACAGACACAAAATACTTTTAATTGGTCACAATTTTTACAATTGTCAGTGTTACACATATTGCATGAAGTCTTAATGTTCCTGTTGACAAGCAGAACATCTCCCACTAAATTATATTTCATTTTGAGTTTTAAACAGATATGTTGTTTGCTGAGAAACAATCTAAAACAATGGTACTACACTGCTCATGGCTCTGTGCATGTGATATTTTGCTTTAACATTGTTTGGGTGATGTATTTGTCAATAACAAGAACATTACGCAGATAGGGAGATTGATTCCTCTAAACATGACATGGGATAAACAACTCGAGGTCATGTTTATACCACTTTACATTTAAGCTCTCAAATAATCCACATATAGACACAAAAATAACAATTATCTTATTTACATGTATTAATTATATACCACCTAATTATTTGAATAAGATTACATCCCTGGGTTTCCTTTGCTGTATTTTCATAGAGACCTGCATCTTTTCTTTACAGTAGCATTTTCACAAAATTAGAAAGTAAGTATATATTCTTAGAACACAATAATTAACAGAAACTACGTTCTTCATGGACCATAGTAATCGGGAAACCAGATGAAGTTGGGAAAACGCAGCTTCGATTCTCCAGGGGAGAAGGCATTAACAGGCAATATGTTTCAAAATAAATACACCGTATAAGTATAGTAATCACACAATCTTAGAATAAGAGCACTATACATTTGATTCAGCTTTCATACAGCATTTTCAATGTGTGAATGAACTCTGTATGATCAGCTAAACATGACCTTGACATATATCTCACTATCCTTACAGTTTACTTCCTATCAACTGTAACGGTGGCCGTGTGAAGATGTGGTGAAGGGAACATCTAGTTTCGAATAAATTGTGTTAACATTTTAACATGGCTAACTTAATGATGAAAAGCTAATATCTATATTAAACCCAACCACTGTTGTCAAACAGATTTTACCAGTAAGAACTCCACATTTGTTAATAAAGCTACTTTCTTGTCAAATGTTTTTCCCAGTTAGAACACATGCTTGTTTAATTTTTCGTTTTGTCAAATAGATTTTCCAAAGAAGAATGCCATACTTTGTAATATGTCTTCCCTCTGTCAATCCATTTTTACCAGCAAGAAGCCCAAGCTTGTTAATAAGCCCACCGCTTTGTTAAAACATGTTACAGGTGAGGGTCATCTCTGAAATAAATCCCTTCCTTTGTTACGGGGTCCATTTTAGCCTCTATGTACTGGGGACCATTGGCTGATAAGTAAAGTACATGTTAACATAATATCAGACATATACAGTCACCTGTAAGTACTTAAACATCGTGATACGGATTGAGTAGTAATGTGATATTGATCTTGACCTTGCCAGTCACTTCCGTGTTTGGCTAAACGGGGTGACAATTCTACCGTGAAGAGTGATACTAACACCACGCCTTACAATCCCTTCAGCCGTCCGGCAAAACAATCCTTCGACTTGTTTACATCATTTCCGTAATGTTATTGATAAGGCACTGTCATGCAACTGACAGAATTATTATAAAACATAGCATATGTATTGATCACCTGGCCTAATGAGTTTTCTATAGCAGCAGACTGTTTACAGACTCCATTACACATGCCCACAATTCTATTAAAAATTAACCGATGGAGTGACAAAAATAATCACCCGATCGCAGCACAACAACATTCGACCAAAGAACCCACAAATCAGCAGAAATGGAAATCCACCAATCAGAGACAGAAATAACAGTGCCAGACTTTGCCTTTAGTTTGAGATATATTTTGGTTAGCATGTTTTTCTGGCAAGGTCAGTGCAGCTAGACTTAACAAAAACAATCTATCCTGTCAAGGTTAACATGGATGTACATTTGACAAACACAATCCATACTGGTAGCATCAACAATGCTGTGCATTTGACCAAAGCTCTAGGTTCCAAAAGTTGTTAAGCCAAGGGGTGGAGTAGGGAAATAGGCTCCCAATTCCATGAAAATGCTCATTTCAGCATGCGTCTCAAACAGCCTTTGACAACCAAAGTCCAACTCCAACCTTCACGAGTGGTTATCATATGTAAACCCGGGGGAACTGTTTCAACTGACTGGAGAAGGGGTGAAGGCGAGCGCCACAGGCGACTCAAAACCAGATAGCCTCAGGCAGATGGGGCTCGTCAACCTTGGAGGGTAGTCCATCTAGGAGAAGGAAAACAGACTCAAATCCTCCGCTGCCTTGCGACCACACCCTTTGCCAGGGAAAGGCTTCAGCTGACAACCTCGAGGAAATCATCTGACAAACAATCTATTCTAGCTGTTAGTCAGCAATGTTGGACATTTGACCAACAATCTATCCTTTTAGTCAGCAATGTTGGACATCTGACAAACAATCTATCCTTTTAGTCAGCAATGTTGGACATTTGACCAACAATCTATCCTGTTAGGGTCAGCAATGCTGATTTAAGCAAATTACAACTGCAACACTTTCACACATTTAATTAAGTATTGGCACATTATTGGAACAACAAAACAATGGTACTTGCATTAAAAACAGAACCAGACTCTAATCCCTGAACATTATTTCCCCATGGTCAGATGATTAATAGAAATAAAGCTAGTAAAATAACAAAGTGCAATTCTGTCTAGCTGAGTCAGAGATAATAGATATAAGACGCCAGTAGAACTGTCCACCAATGTGACATACCCATGCCGATGGATGTATTCGGAGAACCTCTTGGTCGGTATTCTCTGATTTCTCTAGATACTTCAATCACAAACAATGACGATAGTAATTACAAAAGGAAACAAGACAAAACAACACAGGAGAGTTTATATAATGTCTTTAGAGACTCTGTCCTCCATGTTCCTGTTTCTTATCCAAAAGTATTCCTCCAAAGGAAAAATTGAGTTTGTTACATTCTTAGCTATTGAGTCCTCATTGAAAATAGGACGTTAATTTCAATTAAAAGTCAGTCCTTCTGAGTCTAATAATTGTGCTGACTTTCACAGTATTACTGGTTGTGCTTATGTTGTATACATGTTGTATAATGCTTTAGATTAAAAAAAGATAATCTTATACTCTATAAACCATGGCAACAGAAGGTACAGAATTTAGGGTGAGAAGCTTCCCAGTAGAGATTATATATTAAAACATTACTTTGTCAGAATTATTAAAACATTACTTTGTCAAAATCTATCAAATAATTGTATTACAAATAATTGTATTACAACACAATTAATTACTACAGTTTTCTGCTTCACATATTTTTAAGTGTTTATGGTAACCTGTTCAATCAGCCTGAAACATTTAATGGCCCAAACCTCCAAACAATGTACGACCGTAACACACAGCTAGTAAGACAAGACAGATGTATATCACTTTGTGATTAGAATGAACTCCTTTCCTGACGCTGACAAGAACTTCACAAAACAGACCAAACTTACATCTTGTATTTTTTTTCTAGAAAACAATTGCCTCCATAGTTCTTGGAAATATATTAAGAGTCTGTGTGGGTTTATTTCCTTTCAAAGCTAAAACTGGAAAACTTATTGTGTGTATGCTCAGACGAATGTCCAATTATGAAGCTCTTGTCACAAAAGCTTGTTTCAGGAGCAGCAGCTGCTACAGAATAGGAACGACATGTCAATATAAGTCTATATATAGACTTATATTGACATGTCGTTGCTATGTACCATTCTGTAGCAGCTGCTGCTCCTTAAACAAGCTTTTGTGACAAGAGCTTCATAATTACACACCATCATAAGTAACAAATGACCAGTTCCAGGGGGATTCCCAGAAACTCTTGTTAATACAACTTTCTTTCAAGCAGTAAAACACATATCTGTGGCCATTTTCGTCATCTTTCAAGATAGAGTGCTATTGTTGAATCCCAAAATGAATCTAGTGTTGAATTCAAATTCATTCTAATGTTGGATATGCCATTCAATCTAGTGTTGAATCCTAATCCTATGTTTAACCTAGTGTTGAATTACATGTTAAGTCTAGTGTTGAATCCTATGTTCAGTCTAGTGTTGAATTATATGTTCAGTTTAGTATTGAATTCTATGTTTAGTCTAGTGTTAAATTATGTTCAGTCTTGTGTTAAATTATATGTTCAGTCTAGTGTTGAATTCTATGTTCAGTCAAGTGTTGAATTCTATGTTCAGTCTAGTGTTGAACTTAAAGTTCAGTCTAGTGTTGAATTCTAAATTCATTCAAGTGTTGAATTCTAAGTTCAGTCAAGTGTTGAATCCCATGTACAGCCTCATGTTAAGTTCTAAGTTCAGTCTAGTGTTGAATTCTAAGTTCAGTCTGGTATTAGTGTTGAATTCTAATTCTAAGTTCAGTCTGGTATTAGTGTTGAATTCTTATTCTAAGTTCAGTCTGGTATAAGTGTTGAATTCTAATTCTAAGTTCAGTCTATTGTAAGTGTTAAAGTTCAGTCTAATGCTAAATTTTATGTTCAGTCTAGTGCTGAGACAATATTATGGAAATTCAATGCAAGGTCATTTACAATAATTTCTTCATCAGATGATGCTAAACATTCATGAAATAGACCCCAGTGACCCAGTACTAAATCATTGTTTACAGGTAAAATCCTAGCCAATACAAGCTACCAAGCTAAATGAAGTTCTCTCAGGTAATCGCTGAAGGCTAAGACCTGGCAGAGTTTTTATTGTACATTCTCGTAAACACACATTGAGGTATCTACTACGACAAAAAACAAACGATAAACTTGAATCTTGCTTTAAAAAATATAACTACAATATAACATCCTGAAATACTATATAATTGAACAATGAAGGAGTTATGACCTTATCAATATAATAGAAATGACGGCATTTCTGCCTCTCGTTCTTTTATTGTACTTGACAATGTCAAACAAATATTGCTCTCAATGAAAAATTAATTTCAGTAAAATTATGGCACCTCCCACAAAACATTTACGATCGTATTTGCCTGTAATTGTCTGCATATAGCAACACAGTGTATAGGATCTGCTTCTTTTTGAAAGCTAATACCTGTTGACAATTTAAAAATTGATGATAAAACAAGAGGCCCCTGGGCCTTTTTGGTCACCTGACTCTTAAAATGAGATGATCGCTTTTGGCATGAACAAAATACATGCAATTCTGTGGGGGTCTTCTCAAAAGCACTGACATAGGTTTTCTCAAAACAATTCTATAGAAGTACATAAACTAAACTGTGGCCATAGCCTGCGGGGGGCAAGGGGGCAATTGCATCCCCACAACCCCTTTCGCTTCTTTCAGCAGATGACTGTCCTATTCAGCCTTTGTCAATGCACAAAAAGGGATGGGGGTGTTCACCTCCTGGAATCCCTCAACTATTTTTAACTCCTGTTTGGCTCTGGTACTCTGTATATAGTTGTGTGGCACCCCTATCTGAATAAAAGATGGAGCACAGAACACATGTTGTCGTTCCTCTCTCAGATCTGTCAGCATCCATACCACAAGGTAACATAACAGTTAGTATTGTCACACCTGTTGTCATCTATATTGTACATATTTATTTACACTAAAAGAAAATTTGCCATTAAATATTCTTCCCTGTTACAGAATTATCACTGAAGTGTAAAATAAATATACAGAATATGACAGAAACACTTCTTCATTTTACTCATATCTTTATTTTGATATCATAAACAACCGACAGAAGACAAAGACGTTTGACATAAAGATAGTATTGTTGACAAGGCTAAAATCTTTTATTACAACTGCTGACATTATTCTGATCTTATAAGCAGCTTTACAAATTATACCAGCCCACAACACCTCAGATTGCCCTGTACAATATCACACAGCTGTGACCACACCGTGACACTGTCAGGCTCGGTGTGACCTTTGATCAAAGCAACATAAACTCCCACAGGTTTCTTATCAAACCATTTATCACTGTAACATTACATTAGACTTGCTGCCATCCCCAATGGTTTTTATGTACTAGATTATCTCCCCCTAGTTTTACACAAAAGAGACCAGAGACCAAAATTGGATTCTCATTCGGGGGGNGCCACTTTAAGTAATTATCCCATATATAAAGCTCAAATTCTAAATGTCAAAACTCAAAATAAGTACAAAATATTAGTTATTCTATTTGCCATTTGGAAACAAAAGGCGCAATAGAACTGTATCCCTCATGATCGTTTGGTATTAACCTCACAACAGTAACCTTAAAAGTAGGCCAAGGTAAAATATATTTGAATGGGCTAAATTAAGCTACACGACAAACATTATAACCTATGTTTCCTGTTTTTTCCCCAGAAAACCTGTTAAAAGCTTTTAACACACTTGACCCCTATGACATTGAAAGTAGGTCAAGGTCATTCCTTTGAACAGACATTGTAGCCAGTCACCCCAGAATGATACTGGTCAAAAATCATCAGCCTGGGCATTTTGGTTATTGAGAAGGAGTTGCTTACAGGTTCTCTCACATTTAAACCCTGTGACCTTGAAAGTGGTTCAAGGTCATCCACCTGAACAAAATTTTGCAGCCAAAATTGAACGATCGCAGAACCTTCCAAAATTCTCAAAATAAATCCATAATACACTTCAGTTAGGTCAGTAAATGGAGAAAGAATGGACTAGAAAAGGATTGGGGGTAAGGGGGCTGAAAGTGGATTGGAATCTTATTTGGTGAAATGAATTATATTATATTTCATATAAATATTTCAAAATATGTCTTCAGTACACTTTGCATTAGCTTACAAATGTGCATGATTACTGCACCTGTACAATATTTAAACAATACCTATTGTATCTAGCCAGCTATTTATACATTCACCTGAATCACCTGTATAATACAACCTTGTACCTAATCTTCAATCAAGGCTTTTACACAAAGAGATGGACAACTTCCTGCTTGTGTACCACACTACAGCCACTGCTGATTAGGATATATACACACATTTGATCTGTTCAAAACAAACGGGGCATTCCCCTTTAGATTACTACTGGTGTAATGGTTTCTGAAAAGTTCCACAACCTATTAGAAACTATCATATGTTAGATTCCTTGCTTTGAAGGTAAATGATGAATAAAACATTCATCCCTGTTATGTATTCATTCAATACATATTCTATAAATAAATCTCCATGCATTGTTATACTTTATATATATATATCCAAACCAATTGTTATAACATATTGTAGTCTACCATTTACTAATGTTTACTTCCTCCTTGTAGTAACATTATGGTGGAATACGGTGTAGTCAGTTTCCTCGCTCCTGTCTGTGGTATACATTGATATGCAGTATCAATCACAGTAATCTGGTTTAATATTCAATTAACATGAATAAATCATTGACGTACATCAGCTTTAATCACCACTAGGTACAACATTACTTGAGGTTCTATTCAAATTAACACTAGTCTTTTACACACATCTGAATTATTGAAAATCAAAGGGGTGAATTTCTTTGCTTAAAAGGGCTCGTGGCATACACCAACGCCTTTCTGATACACTCTGAACTTATTGTACACAAACACTTTGTGAAGTTGATCTTTGGATTGTTATTTCAGACATACAACTCTATAATTACGACATTAAACATTTTCCCTTGTGTACAGGAATGTCACATAGTGTGGGGGGTATCCTACATCAAACAGCAGGGAAGGTATATTATGTAACCGAGTTACAAATGTATTATAGTCGTACACAAATATTAATACAGCTAAAGAACAGTTTCACAACACAATGTTCACCTCGACAATGTTAACCTCGACAATGTTCACCTACAGTAAAAACTGTCTCAAGGTACTGTATAACATGAAATAATCCCTGTGTAAAAACAATCGTGGTTTTGGTGGACAACAAAATTGTTTGAAATACTTGACTTACCGTTAGTTTATACATTGTATGGAGTATCCATGCAGTTTATACATTGTATGGAGTATCCACGCAGTTTATACATTGTATGGAGTATCCATGCAGTTTAAACATTGTATGGAGTATCCATGCAGTTTACACATTGTATGGAGTATCCATGCAGTTTATACATTGTATGGTCCAGTATCCATGCAGTTTATACATTGTATGGAGTATCCATGCAGTTTATACATTGTATGGAGTATCCATGCTGTTTATACATTGTATGGAGTATCCACACAGTTAATACATTGTATGGAGTATCCACACAGTTTAAACATTGTATGGAGTATCCATGCAGTTAATACATTGTATGGAGTATCCACACAGTTTATACATTGTATGGAGTATCCATGCAGTTTATACATTGTATGGAGTATCCACACAGTTTATACCACAAAACTATCTAAATGGCTTTAAACCATGAAAGAAAATACCCACAAACATTTCAAATATACAGTACCATTTCTGTTGTTTCCACAAACAAGACACTTTACCCTTATTGCTCTAGCCTACCCAGCTAGATAAGTATATAACATTTTGCAGGAAAGAAATCGTCTCTTCAGTAGGTGTGATATAGGAGACAAATATTTGGACAGCATTTGAGACAGCTTGGGAACTTCATGCACAGGATCAATGGAGTCAAGTGGTTTATATGTTTGACACTGACTGAGGTTAAACTCCTGCAGTGATGCAACACCGACTGATGTTTCTGCCCCGATATCTCAGACACACCTATCATCCACTAATGTTTACGGGAGACAAAGGCTGCCAAAGAGACCACCTAACATTTCTCAACAATCACTACACATGCTTAGGGAAAGATAGCACATAAAGACATGTGCCCAGGTTACAAAATTTTATTTTGATAATAAGACAAATATCAATGCTAAATAAAACATTGCCTACCATTAACTGTTTTGGTAGAGTACAGAGATTTTTTTTTATTTATTAATCTTCCTTACATTAAAGCATCAAATATTATATCAAATTTATAACTATATTTATGATAATGTAATAATTCCAACATTCCCTCTCCAACACATTGACAATGATCTGACATATCCCTGAAGTCATGGAGTACAAACCACCATCCGTCAACCAAGACATCAGCTCTCACGATGATGATAAATCACTACAGCCCTAAGTGGGAAGGCTATTTTTATATAAAAAAGGACTTAACATGTTACTATATAGCAGGCAATGGTTGATGTTTTCATTTATAATAAGGATGTTCAATGCACTAAAGCTGAGAGAACTAAAGGACTAGGAAGTGAGATACATTATCATGTACATACACAATCAAACTAATGTTTTATAAATCTAAGGATCCCGGTCCCACCACAACCAAAACACCAGAGAGTTCCTCTATAGTATTTTGTACTTACAGTTACATCCCCTTTCTTTCCTTTTAGATTTACTGTATACAGAAAACTTTCGCCCCGAGTCAGATATTCACCCTTTATGGTAAAACCTATATTCACCAAGCTTAAATTTCGCCCGTCACATATGCATGTAATAACGATATATTGTATGTTGTATACTAAGTAATTACGATATATGGTATGTTGTATACTAATTAATTACGATATATAATATGCTGTGTACTAAGTAATTACGATATATGGTATGTTGTATACTAAGTCATTACAATATATGGTATGTTGTATACTAAGAAATTACGATAAATGGTATGTTGTATACTAAGTAATTACTATATATGGTATGTTGTATATTAAGTAATTACGATTATGGTATGTTGTATACTAAGTAATTGCGATATATGGCATGTTGTATACTCAGTAATTATGATATATGGTATGTTGTATACTAAGTAATTACGATATATAATATGCTGTGTACTAAGTAATTACGATATATGGTATGTTGTATACCAAGTAATTATGATATATGGTATGTTGTATACTAAGTAATTACGATATATTGTATGTTGTATACTAAGTAATTACTATATATGGTATGTTGTATACCAAGTAATTATGATATATGGTATGTTGTATACTAAGTAATTACGATACATGGTATGTTGTATACTAAGTAATGACGATATATGGTATGTTGTATACTAAGTAATTAAGATATATGGTATGTTGTATACTAACCAAATACGATATATGGTATGTTGTATACCAAGTAATTATGATATATGGTATGTTGTATACTAAGTAATTACGATACATGGTATGTTGTATACTAAGTAATGACGATATATGGTATGTTGTATACTAAGTAATTAAGATATATGGTATGTTGTATACTAAGTAATTACGATACATGGTATGTTGTATACTAAGTAATGACGATATATGGTATGTTGTATACTAAGTAATTACAATATATGGTATGTTGTATACCAAGTAATTATGATATATGGTATGTTGTATACTAAGTAATTACGTTATATGGTATGTTGTATACTAAGTAATTACGATATATAATATGCTGTGTACTAAGTAATTACGATATATGGTATGTTGTATGCTAAGTAATTACAATATATGGTATGTTGTATACTAAGTAATTACGATACATGGTATGTTGTATACTAAGTAATGACGATATATGGTATGTTGTATACTAAGTAATTACAATATATGGTATGTTGTATACTAAGTAATTACGATATATAATATGCTGTGTACTAAGTAATTACGATATATGGTATGTTGTATACTAAGTAATTACGATATATGGCATGTTGTGTACTAAGTAATTACGATATACGGTTTGTTGTTTACTCAGTAATTACGATATATGGTATGTTGTATACTAAGAAATTACGATATATGGTATGTTGTATACTAAGTAATTACTATATATGGTATGTTGTATATTAAGTAATTACGAGATATGGTATGTTGTATAAGTAATTACTATATATGGTATGTTGTATATTAAGTAATTACGATTATGGTATGTTGTATACTAAGTAATTACGATATATGGCATGTTGTATACTCAGTAATTATGATATATGGTATGTTGTATACTAAGTAATTATGATATATGGTATGCTGTATACTAAGTAATTACGATATATGGTATGTTGTATACTAAGTAATTACGATTTATGGTATGTTGTATACTAAGTAATTATGATATATGGTATGTTGTATACTAAGTAATTACGAGATATGGTATGCTGTATACTAAGTAATTAGGAGATATGGTATGTTGTATACTAAGTAATTACGAGATATGGTATGATGTATACTAAGTAATTACGAGATATGGTATGTTGTATACTAAGTTATTACGATATATGGCATGTTGTATACTAAGTAATTACGAGATATGGTATGATGTATACTTTAGTAATACTCAGTGTCATGATTAGATTTCGCTCTTATTGCCGAGGGCGAAAAAAATAAAAGAAAACTGTGACGAAATTTTCCTGATCTACAGTAACAGAAGAGTGACTGGGTGAAATGCTACCGCTGACCACATAGCTCAGGTTCAAACGACATTAGATAACCATCAGTGGTCCAGGGTGTGAATCCTACTCCGGTCCATTGCCTTTTTTTATACAGAACACTTTTGAAGATTCTTTTTTGTTTATTTTATCTTTTTTCCCCATAGAAATTCTGCAATAAACATTTTTTTAATAGAAATAAATCATGAGTCTGTCAAGACCAATACTGTTATTGTTGTTTTTGTGGATATCGTTTTTATATACCCAATCTAATTAAAATTATATCTTCACATCGCTCCCGTTTACATATATATCAACGAGACATATTAGTAAACGGGAGCGATATGAAGATATAATTTTTATTAGATTGTCATATACCTAATAACCAAACAATTTGTATTCCGTCTCAAACTGTTTCATTACAAAAGTTTGAAGTAGCTACAAATAATTTAACATAAGACTACCCCGTCAGGGCGTAGAGAGTAGCTACCCCTTGTTAAGGGTGGATTCATTTAGGAGCGGGTCCATGGCAGGACCTTGGTAGGGGACAAGGGAGTCAACAACCAGTGTTTTTGTTTTGTTTTTCAGTTTGGAAATGAAGTGGATTCACCTTTGTTACCAGCGTATAGAAAGCTTCACACCTGCCTGTATATCCTCGTCAATAGACAGGAACCTAGACTGGTCCATTGTTTGTGTCATTAACCCCGTGTGATCAATGACCCCGGCCTTATCTAACAGCAGTTACAGTTTGATAACAGCCTCCCTAAACAGTTAACATCCTTCAATCTAACAGATGTACAGTATATACCTTTATCTGAAAATCAGTGTTGTGTCAGAAAGATATAACTTGATTCTGTAACAGATGCCAGAATTATCAGAATAAAAACAAAGATCTTGAATATTTTTTTATGACATGATATGACATATGAAATCTGTATTACACTTGATTGCGACAAGAGGAATCAAGTCTAAATTCTGAGTTGTAGAATTCTGACAGAAAACACATATCAGCCAGACTGGAGCCAGCATCTGGATCGCTCTCTCGGGACCCTCACTACATCACTGGCGATACAATTCATCTACGTACAATATCACACAGTAGTCCTTTAAAGTAGGATTTCTTAGACAGCTATTGTAAATGCCAACTTAAATACAGGAGTTAAAGCAACATTTACACATGTCTGTTTAAATTAATCTTAAATGTCTTTCTGATATATATTGAATGATTTTAATGAATAAATATGAATTCCACATGCCTTGAATAATAAATGTTCATATACATATACCTAAAGTATATTGATGAAACTTGTATATAAAATTGAAAATAGAAAGGTGGGGCTGCTCAATTCCGGTAACCTCAGGATATTATATCTATTTAAATTAAGGAAAGTGCCTACGCAGCCAGCCTGCCTTTTAGGTTCCTGTTCATCGATCATGCACAATGCAAATTACACAGGCCCTATGTAGCCTCTTGAGACTCTTATTTTATCATTTTTCATATTTGTATAGTAAAAGACACATGAGAGTCATTTTAAATATTTGTGTCTGGATTCCCCTAAATAATATACAAGATACAGATTATTTTCATAAAATTTAACAAAATGTATCTGTTAGGACTGAAAATTAAATAATAAATTCAATTCAGTTCATGTGGGAGATGTGGCTTTAATATATACAGCAATCACAAATGGTTTGCCTTACACCATGCTAGCCCAAGGTCTGTGTCAGGAAGCCTTTACTACTGATACCATTGAAACTACTACTGTGAATATACACCGTACATAGCAAGGCATCTGCTGCTGTTGAAGATGAAGTTGTTCTGATCCTAACCTGGCAGGCCTATCAAAGTCCTGATAAGGACAGCGTGGCTTTGGTGGAGAGTTCCCTGCTACCATTCCTCCTCTTTCATACTTGTACTTCTCTAAGCCTAATTAGTGGGTATGAATCTCCATGGCTCCCCATCTCTATACACTTCAAAACAAAGTCACAGTTTCTGGCCAAGTCTTCAGTATCTTCTGGTTCTTATTATATACCCAGAGCTACTTGTACCTAATGTTTACATTATATTAATTGTCCATTTTCTATAAAGTTATACCTCTTGATATGGGCTACAAAAAGATCATATTCTCGATGTAAATTTATTACAGATTTCGTGATAACTACAATCTATTTACTATCTGTTATTATATCAACTGGACTCCCCCCCCCCCCCCCCCCCCCCCAACAAAAATATCTGCCTGGACACTGAACATGTCCTGAGAACTAAATTTCCTATGAATTGTTACAGAATATATAATAGTCACGTTTAATATGTAAGAAAAATATTTCTTTGCTATTGAAATTATATCTTTAAAAATCTTAAATGCACACAGCTAGGTCAAGTGGTACTCTAAGGGGTTACATTTAGAGTTATCAGAGTTAATAATAAAAAAAAACCAGTTTGTTGAGATAAATTCCCCTCCCCCACATCCCCCACATCTATTTTGTGATGCCAGCCTTGTTGATGAGGCGGGAACATCAATTTCAAGGAACGCAGTAATGTTACAGTATGTTATTGGCAAGGCATTGTACAATGTCTTAAACAGATGCCAGGTCGGAATTTCATCATTATTCGAGTTTAAGTCAATCGTGACCTCCATCAACTAAGCAGAAAGTCAGATGTAGTAAAGAGAAGATTGTACAAAAACATTTTTCCAGACGGAGATCCAGTCTACAGAGTCGATTGTATAGATACATTTATCTATAACGACGGGGTTCAAAAGTAGATAGTATAGTTATATTTATCTACAGCAAGTTTACAAATTGGTTGTTCATTTCCTTCCTTACAGATGCAACAACCTACCAGAAAAAAAAATCTGCTTAAAATATTTCATTGAAAATTTAAATTTTCTATTTTATTTTGGTATTTTCAAATGTGAAAATTTAGTCAATAGAAAGCTATGAAGTTGAGTATCTCTTCTTTCTGGTAGTGAACACTGTCAGTATCACAGCATGTAATTCCACAACAACAGAAAAGAAAAGTAGATTTAAAGACCTTATTGAAATCAGTTAAAAAGTGACTTTTTAAAAATAAAACATTACCTTAGTCAGGTTTAGGCAAACAAATGGTACTTTATTAATATGATATGTATTTAAATAAAATAAATTGATAAATTTTCTCTACAGAAAATTATTGGTGAAACAGCTTTGTGCATCCACAGTGTAGCTAGCTGATCATTTGAATGTTGAAACACCCTAGGCATCTATCAGTCACATATAGGGATTCAACGGGGAAAACGGCATAGCTAGTCAGGTTATTGCATACACAAAACTGTCAATCTATAATGATAGTGAATAAAACTGTCCTTATAATTGAATGTACATATAAATTTGATGTATCCCTACATATAACAGGTGTCTTTTTATTGGAATTGCACAATACTATATTCAGTAGTGAAATTGTATACACAGCACTACAAGTAACTCCCAACATTACACAGGACTAGTTGCGGGAAATTCAATACAACAAAAAGTATGGTAAGTATATGCTGCACTTAACTATCCTGCCAAGTTTCATCAAACTCATCAAATTCATCAAAGCATAAAGTCTGTATGGAGGTAATAGTAAATGTTGACACACACTGCCCAACTACGAGTTGTCTGGTCAAATGTCTGTATACATGATGCCACTACCCAACCAGAAATCTTCGACTGAAGGCTTTTTGCAAAAAAAGTATAACAGGAAAGAGAGTAGTGTGCTTCCACCGGGGATCGAAACCGTGATCCCAGACCTCCTAGACAGACGATCTACCACTGAGCTAAAGAGAATTTCCAGTCTAGCACGAAGCTAGAAGGCAACCACAAGTCTACGTACCGGTATAGTTAAAACCTGCCACACAAGTTTGCAACACTCATCTTCTTTTACAAGATATATGTTAATGAATTATTTTTCTACAAAACATAATGTTTGTTGTATATGACTTCATATCATCCCCTGCCTTCCTGGATTTTCCACTCTTTTAACTACCCAATGCTACTACATGGCCATTGTAACTACAGGGATTATATACCTGATCATTGTGTGAAACATGCAACCTCTCCACACACTACACTGTATGTAACCTTTGACCTTCCCCTGAGCTTAATTAATCCGGCTAATGAATAATGTATATCATCACTGATTGACTATCACAGTGTAGTAATGTTTCGTATAGTACACACAAATCTTCACACTCACAGAGATATATATACATAGGAGGTAGACTCGACATGTGTTGCAATGTTTCACCATCATACAAATGTCTCAATATTGAAAACTAACAACAATAAACTATCGCTTTTTCTACAGGAATAGACTTAATTAGTTAAACAAGACAACACTTTGTGGAACAATTTATAGCTATACACCGTCTAATGGGTAACTGAATGTGAATAGTATTAGAGATATGCCCCTGACAGTCTGTTTCTATGACTGGGGTTGGAGGTCAAAATACAGGTCACATTGACCTACTTTTAGTATGTGACACTCCATCATCCCCAGATATCAGAACTGCTCAGTTCTGAAGAATTTAAACGTAGTAATCCAGATTCATGCAATCAATGAAATCAATGTTGAAAACTTCCCGAGAGTCCTTTAATACCGGCCATGATACATAAAAGCATTATCATGTAGTACCTCTGTTGTTCTGAGTGATGATATGTGTAAGCGGTACAAAGTTTCCTGATGGGGCTGACCTTTACCTACCACAAATGACATCATGTTATATATACAGACCACAGATCTACAATGTTCAAAGTCTGCACTGTGTTCATTCATCTGTCCCCCCACTACAGAAGCACAGCACTTCATACTGCATGTGTGACTTTACCCTCGTGACACTTTCCATGACTCACAGAGTCATCACAAATTATATCATACCGGAAAGAAGACCTTAGAAAAACCAACTAAATTCCAATAAATTCACACTTTGTATGGAAAGTCCAAGGAAGGACCAGACAAGGCCCATTCAGTCCCAGGGGACCTTTTTATTGGGGTAGTCAAATGAAGGACCAGACCTAGTCCCTTCAGTCCCAGGAGACCTTTTTTATTGGGGTATTCAAATGAAGGACCGGACCTAGTCCCTTCAGTCCCAGGGGACCTTTTTATTGGGGTAGTCAAATGAAGGACCGGACCTAGTCCCTTCAGTCCCAGGAGACCTTTTTATTTGGGTAGTCCAATAAAGGACCATACCTAGCCCGGCCTTCAGTGCCAGGAGATCTTTCTATTTGGGTAGTCCAATAAAGGACCATACCTAGCTCGGCCTTCAGTCCCAGGAGACCTTTTTATTTGGGTAGTCCAATAAAGGACCAGACCTAGCCCGGCCTTCAGTGCCAGGAGATCTTTTTATTTGGGTAGTCCAATAAAGGACCATACCTAGCCCGGCCTTCAGTGCCAGGAGATCTTTCTATTTGGGTAGTCCAATAAAGGACCAGACCTAGCCCCTTTAGTGCCAGGGGACATTTCCTAGTACCAACCAAGGAAATGAAAAACTTTTAGGACCAGAACTAGCCATTTTAATTCAGCTTCATAAAATATAAAAGAGACCTGCAATGGAAATCCGATACGACAACACAAAATTATTTTTTATAAAGGATGATCTATAGGGACCATACATATCCATTGGTTAGTTTTTTTCATTTCTTAGCTAATTACAAAAATAAACACCACCCAATGATATATTAACTCATTCACCCCTGAAGACACATTTGAACTCTTCCAATTCAAAGTTTGGAATAGTTCATTATGAAACTTAAGGGGTGAATGAATGAACACAAGATTAATGAAATCATATCTGAATTTTATATTCTTTTAAAAAGTCTTCAGTCTCAGACTGATGATTTTCTTTCTTGATGGTTAACTATACTTTATACTTGAATCACCATCCCTGTTCTCTCACAAGTGTCCTTCCTTATGAACTTAATCTATAAAGTCAAGTTAATCTACAGCTACCAAGGGGTCAAAGGTCAGATGTATTGATGAATATATAAAAACCATTTACAAGCTAGAGCCACAGCCTCAGTAGTGGTAAACAAGCGTCCAAGCAGTCATTCCTATGCTGTATCATGACCCATCGTCCTGAATGCTGTCACAACCAGGGCTCAATCAGAATTAATGTGATCCTACTGGTGTTGTTGGTGACTGACACAGTGAAGCACAAAGACTGGTATGCTGGTATAATGTTTTGTGTGGGTTATTGCACCAGTAGTAGTAGTTCAGTTGGAATGTAATACTTATACAGTGTACATAATTACAAATCAATATACATGAAACACTTCACAATAATAACTATGAATCAGAAGATAATGGATCAAAACAACAAAGATATAAAATCATCAACACTACTGGTTGTGTTACTCTGTAGTCATTAGTAAAGCTGGGGAGGCTACTGTAATGGTAGAGGGAAAATATAACTGGGCCAGACGACCTCTGAACTTGGATTAGATTGAGACTCAAACTCTCAACCTCTGAGCTCAGGGTTTGACTGAGACTCATACCAGCGACCTCTGAGCACAGGGCAAGACTGAGATTTGAACCCCCGACCTCTGACTTGGGTAACACTGAAACTCAAAACAAACCTGCAACCTCTGAACTCAGACTAGACTGAGACTCAAACCCACAACCTCTAAACTTGGGTTAGACTCAGACTATAACCCCTGACCTCTGAACTCAGGTTCAACTAAGACTCTAACCCCTGACCTTTGAATTCAGGCTAGACTGAGACTCAAACCCCTGACCTCTGAAAGCCGGTTAGATTAAGACTCAAACCCCTGACCTCTGAACTCGGGTTTGACTCAGACTCGAACCAACGACATCTGAACTCTAGATGGACACTCAAACTCATTCAACTATCTGGTCATCGGGAGTCAACTGATCTGGTCCTGCTATACACCTCCATCAGTTTTTTAGCCATCACCCATACAAGGCAACACTATCTATAACCCAGGTCTGGTATCCTCTTGCCAAGCATACAGGGTTGACTAAAGGCACCAATTGAACAGGACTGGAGCAATGCATCAAGCACAGACTGGAATATGAACCAAGTACCTCACAACTCTAGAGGAACTCTCTATAATCATCTGAGATATCTGGTCATCACCCAGTCCAGTCACCCCATCCAGTCATGCTGCCCTACAATTAACCACCTCTTGCCAAAAATGAAGTTTTTAGCCTTTTGCAGTTGTTGCCATAGAAAGTTTCAATGTTTTTTGATGAATCATCCCAAAAAAAAAAACATGTCTGCATTCCACACAACAATATAGATGTTCAGATTAAAACCTGGTATCTTTTACAAAATAAAATTGAATTTCAATTTCATCTGAATCCAAATTCTCACAACACAATGCATAGGCGTTGAATATCAATTGACTACCATCAAACAGATGTGTTTAAGTGATGGTAGTTACTGGTACAACTGTCTCAACAAAACATGGACAGCGCCCCAGGGTAATTCTACAGCTGACAGTAAAAACAGAGCCCTGTTACAGACTGTGAGATAATAGCTGTGGGGATGTCTGCAGCTGGTGCACACAATTGACACATATTTGTAGTTGCAGTAATCAACTGACAGATAAAAAAAAAGGCTCATCCTCCTTTTCTACATTATACAGTACGTATCCTATTGTAAGCCCAGGGGACCAATATGTTAACTCTTACTCAAGGAAGGGGGATTGAGGCTTATTTCAGAAAAATGAAACACTTCTATTGAACTGTTTTTAAAATGAGTGGGCTTATTACCAGGCATGGGCTTATTACCAGAAATGGACTTATTACAAGGCATTGGCTTATTACCAGAAATGGACTTATTACTAGGCATGGGCTTATTACCAGAAATGGACTTATTGCCAGGCATGGGCTTATTACCAGAAATGGACTTATTACAAGGCATTGGCTTATTACCAGAAATGGACTTATTACCAGGCATTGGCTTATTACCAGAAATGGACTTATTACCAGGCATTGGCTTATTACCAGAAATGGACTTATTACGAGGCATGGGCTTATTACCAGAAATGGACTTATTGCCAGGCATGGGCTTATTACCAGAAATGGACTTATTACAAGGCATTGGCTTATTACCAGAAATGGACTTATTACTAGGCATGGGCTTATTACCAGAAATGGACTTATTGCCAGGCATGGGCTTATTACCAGAAATGGACTTATTACCAGGCATGGGCTTATTACCAGACATGGGCTTATTACCAGACATGGGCTTATTGCTGGATAAATATGGTAGTGGTAACAAACACAACTAAAGGCATAAATAGTTTAATTATCCTTTATCTGTATATCATAGTGGTAACACAACTTAATACATACAGGGTGTTATAATTTGGGGATCATACATTAATGTTAAGTCAATGGGTAAGATCATTTAATGTCCATTTAAAAATATTACCCTAAAATTTTGTTTTTTTATAAGACCCTGAACAGGGAATGATTATCTTTCACATTCCTTCCTAAAAAGTAGCTTCGTGAATAAAGAGTCTTTGCTTTCACTGTGCCATACGCCAAGCTTATAATCATTTGACTCCATTTGATTATAAATTTAAATAGTGACATATATCATTCTATTGTACGTCCTTAAATTACCTTAGCTGCTAATAGGACGTTAAACAAAATAAAACCAAACCAAACCATTCTATTGTATTTGTTGTAATGTCACAATAGTATTTAGTTTGCTGAACACTTAAAGTACGAGAAAACTTGGTTTGCCACGACGTAAAGCCACAAATACTATAGTCCACGTCATTAGCATCCAGTTCCCTTATAATTAATATACATAGTATTGTAAATAATTGTTTAGCAATAAAAAAAATCAATAAATTCTATTTTTGTATCAAATATCAGCCATGTCACAAAAACTTGTAGCGGATCGTGTGATATCTGGTACAGGAGAAACCAGAGCATAACCTAACGCATCACTGGATACAAAGCTTTGTGACTTTGAGCATGTACACTAACAAATCATTCAGACAAGTGCTCCCCCACTTTCTGTAATTTTTACGCACTCTGGGTGCTTTTTAGGATCATCATGGTAAATGAAATGTTTAAACAACAAGTTACTTTCACATTCCCATTTTAACAATCTAATCATGTGTGGTGGATATTGAATAAACACTGATTTATCATTTCCCTGTGCTGATAAAAGACATATCTATACAACACAAATATTCTCACTACTGATAAAGTAACTCCACATAAACATTATGTTATGTAGGAATTTCTCATTTGTTAAATATTAATACAATGTCATGTCAGTTCATAAATATTTTCTTAAAAGAGTTTCAGTACTTCAGACAATAGAATCCAACAATGATTTCTCTTGTATTAAAACCAAAGTTGGCGTGGCTTACAAAGCCATACTCTAAACCAAGCTGGTAAATTGTTTACTTTGTATGTATAGATCTGAATGACTAACATACAGCAGTACAGAAGATAGTGCCCCGACAAACATTACAAAGTTCCAGAGTTGACCCGCAGCAGTGACCTTGACCTTGATTTCATCTGGCCATGATACAAAAATCTCAAGTTTTAATAAAAATATTTATCAGTTTAAAAGCTATGGTCCCGACCACACATTAAATTTAAACTGTATTTATTTTACAACAATTATGAAACAAGTTATTTCAACTTATATTTATTACTCTTGTTGGCCCCGATGTTAGCGCTCACAGGTCTTAATGTGGGAGGCAACTGGAGTACACAAAGAAAACTGACGTGGTCGGGCAGGTGACAACCAGTCCTTTTCAAGTTCGAGTGCGTTATTCGCTGCGCCACCCAAACACAAACATTAGACATTAACATTTAAATTGCAGTTATGACTTTTGACATGTACATGTGTTTATTTTGGGGGTTTATAAACACAAATTAAATTTGTTTTCTATAAAATCATCTGTTATGATGACTTATCTCTTTGGATCTGTCCAAGTGTTGTCTATCACCTAGGATAGTAGGTCAATGCTATAGATACAAAGAAGTTTTTGATAATTGAACATTTTAGCAGGAAATAATTACAAATGACTACATACAGTTTTTATTAGTGTTAAAATTACCGTGATAACGAAGTATATAAAATAACCCCAGTGTCATAATATTATAATAATGTCTCCCAATGCCAGTGTGGGAAGAACTTGTACAGTATTCATAATCAATAAGGGTTAAGTCCATTGTCAATCACAGAATCTCTTTTTATCACAAATGAAAATGTCTGTTTGCTCATATAAAATCAAACAACAGGAAGTACATGAAGTGAATGTTAAGAGTGAGTCATACATGTTTATAACAATTGTTTTACTTCCTACTATATCAGAACTTAATAACGGTAATACCAGGCATGATATTTAAAATCCACAATTTCCAATAATTTAATTTGTGGAAAGAAAAATCATATTAAAGATTTCAATTAATATTTTTAAACTTTCAATTCGACTTTAAAATTTGTTTATGTATGTTGAATGGGACAGTCTTGCATGATATAATAGCTATTTCTGTGGTGTTTAATTGCATAAAGGAACGGTTGACATCTTCATGATTGTTATAGGTTTCTATACAAATTCCACCGCTCGATTTTGACAGATTAATAGTGAAATAAAGTCAAAATTCCATAGTTTACTCTATCATGTCTTTTTCTTACCTCTTTCCATTGGAAATAAAAAAATATATAAATATTGCTGTTAAATCTCATCTAGCGATGAACGTCTATCCAACCAATTATTTTGCTTATCATTTTAACCAATCATTGCAATCGATGATACTCAAAAGTCGATTCATCCTGTGCTTACAGAAATGTTCTAAACAAATGTTTCTACCATCTCATTACAGGACACATATTGGTACCTGATATTTCAATCACTAAGCTATTGTGATGATTGTTGTCATCTGCATGTAGAATTGATCTTGTCTTTAAAAAGGGAGCAGGCCTGGGTAACACTGAACATTTTACACTAATGGTATGTGTCATTGGTATCTTTGAAGTGCTTAGAGTATAAGTGTACATATTTTTGACCTCATGTACATGTGTACCAACATATACCTGTCACATACAGGTACTCTATATCTAATTACTTATATACCTATCATCACCCTAATACATGTGGGAAATCCTTGTCCTTTTTAAGGGCCAAAGCCTATAAATTAATTTCAAATTTAAGTTTTAAAAATTTCAAATAATTCTACATTCGATTGAAAATTCATTTCATTTCACTACCATGTACGCTGTGATTTTGTGTTTAGCCTATGACTGCTACCAGTGCACTGTCTGAGCTCTCACAGCAGTTAATGGAGCCATGTACACATCACCAGGGCCGGGCACCTGTTAATTGGTATAGATTTCCTATCCCTAATCACAGCACATTTACATATTAGCCTTATATGGCAAACTCGACCTAATTAGGGGCACTTTGCCAGTGACTATGTTAGGAATGTGGTCATTAAACAGTGCATTACATCGTTAACACAGAACCCTATCATTTGTTCTTGTTTTAATCTGTTGATGCAATTACAAATACGTTCCTGACTCATGAACACCTAAAGTGCCTTTTATTAGACACTATGGCTATCATTGAAATGTCAGGAAATAAAGTCTGTCTTCTTTGAAATAAAAACAAACTAGATAGTTAAATCATAAGTATAAGAAAAAGTCCAACAGTTCTAGAGAGTTTTAACTCATTCACCCCTGAAATTTCATAATTAACTATGCCAACCTTTGAATTTGAAGAGTTCAAATGTGTCCTAAGGGGTGAATGAGTTAAGGACCATGGGAACATCCAGTTACTTCATGGAGATTCCAAAACTATTGGCGTTGAAAGGAGCATTATAATCCATAGATCCAGTTACTCAAGGGAGTTCAGATCAATGGACGCAATAGATCAAGTTCCTCCAGGGAGTTGTACTGACTGTCAATTGGAATCTGTATAACCAGGCACTCTAGGGAGTCACACTCAGGGACTTTTCAGAACGATATCATTCCACGGAATTTCATGACCAATGGAGTCTAGATTCTATAACTGCAATTAAGGCCTGTTTTACACCAACATTGTTCCCTTACAAAATCTAGCGATTCTCACACCAATTAAGTCCTACTATGATGTTCTGAGGCCATTGACAGTCGTTATAATTAGATACACATGTATCGCTATAACAATATGACAGACCTAAGTGATCAAAAAGTTTTATCATATCAAAGTAAATCAGCGAATAGACTGACCTACTTTCATCTTTTTAACTTTGTTACATACCATATATTCATATCTCAATTAGTTCCTATAGACTGAGTGTAGGATTATAAATATTTACTTTATTTATACAGTATAAATATGACTGATTTTATCTCTCTAACATCTCCAAAAATACCAGCACTCTGGGGTATATATTGAGTGTACACTGTTTATATTTGGTGCTAACATGTACACTTCATTACTGCAGCTGTCTACACTTAGCTCTCTGTATACCTACAGTGCCATGTGTGACAATGAGATGGAATCTCGTGGCAAACTCAGCATTTCTAGCTGTTTAAACCAGCATATGTCAACACACTCTGTGCCAGTACGTTATCACTGAAACCAACCATTCAACCAACATTTTCTCAAGAAAAAAAATGATTACAAAAAAAAAATAAACACATGCAACACTCCTGGTATCTTATCAATGCAAACATCCTGCCTCCAAATGTGTTCAGTCGAGAGATTCTCAAGGTCACCACACCAATTATATATAGTCACGTCCAAGGTCACCCTGAAAGACCTCGTATAGAATAATTCTACAACTTACATGACAACGGTGCAACAGCGTATGGTATATACTACCCGGTATATAGTAGAACCTTATTATATTGACAACCATTTGTCAATCAAAATGTTGGCGTTATAAAGGTTTTAGCGATACACAATTACACGGAGAAAGACATATATAGGAATAAATACAAAGAGGGGAAACTTGGACCTGAAATACATTGGAGACAAATGAAAAGAAAGGCCTACTACATGTAATAAGGTTTTACTGTGTTCACATAAATATGCGTAACTGGGAGGAATGTCATGATTCCATGTCTTAGTGATGACAATTTGACATGATGGCACTTTAAGATCGCCCTTGTTTGGGTCCATTGGCGATGGACACCTTGGTCATATAACCTTTGTTTTTACAAAGACATTAAACCAAAATCAACTGAAGATATTGAACGTCATTAGAGCTATATAGCAGTACCACGCAAGAATGGATACCAAGGTAACACATATAAAATTGAATAAGTGTAATACAACTATAAGTCTAAATGGGGATACAATGTTTTAGGACAACTAGCTTGCCCATTGCTTCAGGAATCATAACTGCGACCTCCAGGCCCAAATTTCATAAACATTTCTAGACTTCAGTTTTCCTAAACATTGCTGGGGTTTGGGAAAAATTCCTCAACTTAAGATTTTCCTTAACTCGTGAAAATCGTCAGTAAAGGAATTTCCTTAATTTAAGGAAACCTACCAGCAATAGAATACATTGATGTTTACTTTTTGGTAGAATTAACCCTCACACCCCATGTGTGTGACACTTTTATTCATTTATTATAAAATTTGTTCTTAGTTAAAATTTTCCACCTAACACCAGCTAACAAATCATTTACTGAGGTAGCTGGTGTCCGTAGTATAGGTAGACTGTTATCTTACAGTGATAATCGGGTGTCCCACATTTCACAAGACTGACACAGATTTCTGTGACCCAATACCCTCAAACCGACCACGCAACATACCCTCAAACCCACGACGCAACATACCCTCAAACTGACGACGCAACATACCCTCAAACTGACGACGCAACATACCCTCAAACTGACGACGCAACATACATCGTACACACGGGTCCATGACACCAACCATCTTTGTGAAATTATCAAACAAAGTTCAAAAAAATCCTGAAACTCATGACTGACTAGAGGTTTATTCAAGGGATTGTTTTCCCTACACAATAATCATAACTGGATGTACTTAAGTGTTGATATGTCTTGCCTTTCAGGAAAATAAACAGAAATAGCCATAGATGATTACACATACCAGATAATACATTCATCTTTTATACGATTTAAAACCCTGTCATTGACTTCCTTACCTGATACCTCTGACTTTGTGACTTTATGTGAACACATGAAAAACAAAATCCTAATAATAGAAACATTGACTAGTGCAGATTGCATACCAGGAATTCATCTAGGTATTTTGGGAAATTCAGCTTGACCAGGAAAGTTGAGAATTTTCAAATGATGATAATAATGTGAAATGAAATATTTCTTCTTTTACCCATTTAAAATTGTCTAAGCTATCATACTTTTTATAATTCATAAATTACTTGAAAAGACCAATAATTGATGTTTCGAGTTCAACAATTGGGACATTATCCTGGAGAACTATATATATCTGACCTAAAATGGGCAGTAAAAATCCCTTGAGTATTAACAACAATACTTTCAATGTCCTGGGAAGCAGACATAGAAATCCTATAATATAGTGTGGAATACACCATATATAAATCTTTGTTTTACATTTATATTACCTAAATCCCAATAATTGTTGGTGTTCTTGCATGGACAAGACAATAGTCAGTGAAATTTCGAAGGGTAAAAGATGACAAAAGTCAAAGTTCTTTACCCCTAGTGTAAAATAGTATGACATCTGGTACAGGTTTAACTTCTAGGACACACCAGTCAAATGTACAAGATCCGAGACAAAGCGTCCAACTTTTGACACCTAGGACCAAACAGACATACTTTTGACACCTAGGACTAAACAGACATACTGTTGACACCTAGGACTAAACAGACATCCTTTTGACACCTAGGACTAAACAGACATACTTTTGACACGTAGGACCAAACAGACATACTTTTGACACCTAGAACTAAACAGACAAACTTTTGACACCTAGGACCAAACAGATATACTTTTGACACCTAGGACTAAACAGACGTACTTTTGACACCTAGAACAAAACAGACATACTTTTGACACCTAGGATCAAACAGACATACTTTTGACACCTAGGACTAAACAGACATACTTTTGACACCTAGGACCAAACAGACATACTTTTGACACCTAAGACTAAACAGACATACTTTTGACACCTAGAACTAAACAGACATACTTTCGACACCTAGGACTAAACAGACATACTTTTGACACCTAGGACTAAACAGACATACTTTTGACAAAAGATCAGTCAAATTTCTCCAGTTAGGAAGAATCAAATTTCTTGTGTCAAAAATTGAGATTGCACAGTTTGTGATTTTCCGGTAAGGAGGCCAGCACTTGTCTCTGTGTATGAACAATGCGGATTGTGTGAGTCGTTGGTTCAGTTGTGCTTATGTGAATATTTAAGATAAAGTACTGACCCTTCGCTCCAGTTCCATACTCCTCTAAAATGTGAACAGTCTCTCCAATCTTTAGGCGTAATCCATTCTTAACATCTCCCGCAAAGTTAAATATGGCTGAAACATAAAACATAACGTTACCATCAATGTTACTAATGTAGTCATCAATTTTAATATCTGATACACAATTATTCCAATTATTCAAGAATAGCTTACTGACAATTCTTGAACAGTTCTTAAAGATTTCACAGGGTTGATTACAATGCAGGAACAGATCTGGAACAGTTCTTGAACTTTCAGCCATTTTGATGTTCAACGACTGTTTGAATTGTTATTGAATTGTTTTGGAATAGTTCTTGCAGAACAATTCTTGAATAGTTATTGAGAATTTCACAGGAGCATTGACATGTCATGTACGTAAAGAATCTACAGTCATTAGATTGCTCTACCATGGATCCATGTTTCTGATTGTTTGTCCGAGAGAAATTCTAAATCATTTTACGTAAAATTACGTGTTACATGTAATAAATCGAAATTTTAAATGACATTGGGAAGATATTCTGTACAGTAAGGAAAATGACATTTAGTTGGGAAGATATTCTGTACACTAAGGAAAATGACATTTAGTTGGGAAGATATTCTGTACACTAAGCAAAATGAAATTTCTTATTTTTTATTTCGAGTGGATCATATAACTGGAGCAATGTGGAACCATATAGAATCTGTATTGTTACCTGTAAATTGTTATTCCGAAAATAGAAATCTTTCGACACGTATACAGCAATAGAGTTCTGTAGATCTAAATGGTCCTTTATTTAGCCAGCAGTTTGTTAAGTGACCTGCTATTTTATCGATTTCTTACACCCTATCACAATGTCCTACTGTAATTGATAAATTACATCACAGATAAAAACATGTCACACAGAGCAAGCCTTCATCGTGATGAAGTACTACTCTAGAATACCTCAAGTTCAACCAGATTACAAACCACATACTTAAACACATACAGGTACAACATAGCACTAATGTATTGAACGTTATAGATCTACACAATGTGGGCTGAATAATGAACAATCTATACTGTTTAGTATGCTCCAGCCTAGGCCTGCTGTCATATGGGAGGGGGTAAATTGTGTCAAGGACAGCTAGCTAGGGTATAGGGGAGGGGGTAAATTGTGCCGAGGACAGGTAGCTAGGGTATATGGGAGGGGGTAAATTGTGCCAAGGACAGCTAGCTAGGGTATATGGGAGGGAGTAAATTGTGTCAAGGACAGCAAGCTAGGGTATATGGGAGGGGGTAAATTGTGTCAGGGACAGCTAGCTAGGGTATATGGGAGGGAGTAAATTGTGTCAAGGACAGCAAGCTAGGGTATATGGGAGGGGGTAAATTGTGGCAAGGACAGCTAGCTAGGGTATATGGGAGGGAGTAAATTGTGTCAAGGACAGCAAGCTAGGGTATATGGGAGGGGGTAAATTGTGTCGAGGACAGCTAGCTAGGGTATATGGGAGGGAGTAAATTGTGTCAAGGACAGCAAGCTAGGGTATATGGGAGGGGGTAAATTGTGGCAAGGACAGCTAGCTAGGGTATATGGGAGGGGGAAAATTGTGCCGAGGACAGCCAGCTAGGGCATATGGGAGGGGGTAAATTGTGTCAAGGACAGCGAGCGAGGGTATATGGGAGGGGGTAAATTGTGGCAAGGACAGCTAGCTAGGGTATATGGGAGGGGGTAAATTGTGCCGAGGACAGCCAGCTAGGGCATATGGGAGGGGGTAAATTGTGTCAAGGCCAGCTAGGTAGGGTATATGGGAGGGGGTAAATTGTGGCAAGGACAGCTAGCTAGGGTATATGGGAGGGGGTAAATTGTGGCAAGGACAGCTAGCTAGGGTATATGGGAGGGGGGAAATTGTGTCAACGACAGCTAGCTAGGGTATATGGGAGGGGGTAAATTGTGCCGAGGACAGCCAGCTAGGGTATACATATATACCCCCAGTACTGGTTGAAATGTATTAGATAAATTAATCGTCAGCAACTTCAATGAACAGAAATTAAATAATACATTTTTACAGTACGTCTCAAATTGATATCATTGAGAAATCAATTATATGCATCCTCAAAATGTTTGTGAAATAAAAATGAAATGAAGGAATGTATATTTTTTTTTTTTTTTTTTTGGCTCAAGGTCATTTTTTCTAAATTGTCGAAACCTGAAGGAAACAACTCCATATACATATGTTCTAGATGTCATTTTGGCTCAAAATGTAACTGGGGTAGTTACAGTATGTGGTTTTATTAACCTCCCTTAAAGCTTGCTCCTTAAGAAATTATTTTAATGAAAACGGATGTTTCACACACATAATGATAAATACTGTATATCATCAAAGGAGGATCTACTATGACTCATTATAATAATTTAACCACAATATTTGAACTATAGATTTCTATTACTGGATTTACCTGTATATGTTTTACCATACCACTAAGTTATCTTTTACCTGTCTGTAGACACTCGTTGAATTTTCCAATCTAGCTCTATAATAACCAATCAAAACGAGAAATAGTGATCATGTGCTAGTGAGCATGTACGCATATTTTACTTAGGAACGTCCCATCTTTATACATCACAGCTGTCCTGAGGACGTCAAATCGTGTACAAAACAAAACAAATAAATCTGACAGGTGTTCATACATTATAGAAAAGATGTTCAAAGTGTTTATGATGAGGATGATATGTGGAAACACCTTAGAGACCTAGCTTCAGAAGTCCAGCTGTTCAGGGTTATATATGTCTCCATATGACGTAAATGATGATCAGTTTCCTTTTTTTATATAATTTAAATGCTAATATCATTCAGATTTATTTAAACACAGTGGGATACCACGTTACTGAACATTCAGACATTAATAATGTGGGACCCACATACTAGGCGGGGTAGATGTGTATATATATAGGTTCCCCTTCAATGACTTGAACACAGTGTTTCAACTACAACATATACATACTACACTATGATTCTGTAACAGAGGAAAGCAACCGTCTACCTTCCAGAAACCTGACGCCCGATATCAAGACAGCGATCAGAAGTGTAAATTTTTTAAAGGACCTTTAAATTACAGGAAACCTTCAGGCTAAAACCTTGCATTATGTAGTATACATACTGGTCAGATATTTCTGGTACAATGGTGTCACAATTTAAACTTCCTGTTTTCCTGAGTACGGACACCCCAAAAGGTGTAATACACAAACATCAGTAACACAATAAGTTAAAGTTAACATACAGAATGTATTCATCACATTTCTTTTGAGTGACTTTAACATATATAGCATTTAATATTCTGTAGCTTTGTACATTCAAATATCTTAAAATCAAATTCCATATAATAACAATCTATATGATTCTACTCCCTCTACAGCAGGCACACCACTAGAGAATGCCTCTCTAAGTTTTTGTACACAACAACCTCCCCTCTATTTCATTTTTAGATATTATTGTAGTGTGACTGGGCAAATCAACTTATTCACCCCTGAAGACACATTTGAACTCTTCCATTTCAGAGATTGGAATAGTTCATTATGAAATTTTGGGGGTGAATGAGTTAAGGTACTATACCTTTGACCAGCACTTAGCTAAGTTGGTTATTAGCACAACAGTATACATGTAATGATCAGAGGTCCTGGGTTTGAATCCTGGTTTGGCCCTGTTGCATCATTACATTGTCGATTTTTCATCTTTACTACAATTTTTCATGAAACTTCTGTAAGGTATAATTGTTCTCTTTACATTAATGATTTATGAAATCTCTAGTTATGATGAATATTTTTTTTTTTACATTTTTCAGGTAGTGGTGCGATATCCTTGATCCAGATCAGATATCCATCAAAAAAACAAAGTTGTTCAAAGTCTGATCATAATTTGAGCTTAATTTGAGCTTAACTAGTGGTTAACACAAATATTCAAAAAGCTGTTTTTGAACTCCAATACATATTGTAGTCTAGTTTGGAATTTCAATCTTTTTGAACATATATTGGATGAAAGTTTTTGCATTTTCTTGTTTTTATGTAAGCTATAAGCCAGTATTGTACAGATGCATTGTGGTTAGACAAATTCACTACTTCTATCATTTGGCAAAATTGAAAACAAATCAATATTCACAAATTATTGTACGCAGCTTAAACAACATCATGACAGATCCTAAAGAATCATATTTGTCTGATATGTGACTAATTTTCCCCATTGAATGTCTTTTCTAAGAAGTTCTACAATTCATAGAATTTTGGCATTTTACAAATTAGTTTTATAAATGTTTCACTACTGTATATATATTTTTCTGTCATCTAGGAGAGAGAGAGAGATACATGTGGCTGAAACACCCCTATTCCCCATTACCACATCCTACTAGAACTTAAGTGGTGTGGAGTGGCCTCACTTAAGGTCCTGTCCATTCATGTATGTGTATCAACCTAGAGTATCTATGTAGTTGGTGTGTCATATAGAAATAATGTGCATATACCCTTAAATTTTTAGAGTCAAATTGTAATCCGAATCACAAAGGAAATGACTGCTTGTTAAGGAAAACTTCAATTCTGAGTAAGTAACTGTAACCCTTAGTGCAATGTCATAAAGATATCTACTTCATACAAAAAAACAACTAATAGCGTATATTAGGTATTTATCATAGTACAGTATCTAATTTAACGTATATCAGGTATTTATCATAGTACAGTATCTAATTTAATGTATATCAGGTATTTATCATTGTACAGTATCTAATTTAACGTATATTAGGTATTTATCATAGTACAGTATCTAATTTAATGTATATCAGGTATTTATCATTGTACAGTATCTAATTCCAACAATCAGAAATAGAAAAGTGAAATCAACAGTTGATTATCATGTTTACAATGTTTTCATTGCCGCATTGGTTTATCTAAATAACCCAAACACAAATACCTAGCTCTTGTGTTCTTTTGCTTCACCAAATTTTAGTCAGAGACATGGCATCTCTGACTAAAATTTGGTGAAGCAACACTTTAAAACCGCCATGTCTCTGACTAAAACTTGGTTGAAGCAACACTCTGAAACTGCCATGTCTCTGACTAAAACTTGGTTGAAGCAACACTCTAAAACTGCCATGTCTCTGACTAAAATTTGGTGAAGCAACACTCTAAAACTGCCATGTCTCTGACTAAAATTTGGTTGAAGCAACACTCTAAAACTGCCATGTCTCTGACTAAAACTTGGTGAAGCAACACTCTAAAACTGCCATGTCTCTGACTAAAATTTGGTGAAGCAATACTCTAAAACTGCCATGTCTCTGACTAAAACTTGATGAAGCAACACTCTAAAACTGCCCTGTCTCTGACTAAAATTTGGTGAAGCAACACTCTACATAACAAGCTCAATCTAAATCATTGCTGAGATCTTACATTACATACATATAAACATGTATATATAACCATGTACATTATTGTGTTGTTCGTTTTAATAACGAAGGAATTATATAATTAGGCCAGTCCTATTTTGGCGGCTCTAGATCTGTGCTTGACATATTATGCCTGAATGGTCAGGGAGGGTTCATGCATGGTACTATTTGGTGCCATTTAAGCAAAGACGATAATCTACCTTCTAATACAATGGAATCAGCTGTTTTTGCCTTCTTTCAGAAACAATTTATCTCATTTTTAACACTGATGTTATATTATTTACCAACTCCAATGTAGTAAATCCTTCCCTGTAATCTAATTAAAGTTAGACTTGTAATTTTACTCCTACTACCGATACACATACTCCACACAAGCAAAATTGCAAGTCTAATACCAATTAGATTGTTTTCATACCTTTTATTCTAGTTTAAGAAAAACATATTTGTCACACTGAAAGTCAGTTCGGATTGATGATAATTAATTTGAACTGCAGCTGACACAAACATGTTTTACGGGCTCCACTCTATGTCACAAGTAAAATGCAATTTGTGACTGCAAGACTACCAATACATGCTCATGAATTTGATAATACCAGGCTTGGGCGTTATCCCTTAAATATTTATCATTCTATATACATGTATCAGTTTAACTTCTGTTCCTGACAATAAATTGATGTGTTGGGTTTTACCTAGGTTACACAGACATCAGGAACAAGTTTCCTGAGATAACTATTTTATTTTTATTCACAACTTTTATATTCTTTGCCTTTAAACTAATTGGTGCATTTGGATTTACTATCAAAAATTGACAGAAATGAAGAATTTTGTACAAAAATCAGGTGCATACATGTAGCTGCCAATATGCTGATACGCACTAGGTGAATCCACCAAATTTTCAAACAGTTAAAATGAAACAAAAACACTGCTTGTTGTAACACCCCCCCNCCTGTCCTAGTCCTGCTCCTAAACTAATTCACTCTGAACAAGGGCTACATGTAGCTACACCCCTGTAAGTGAGAACTGGTATGAAAGGTAATAATTATGCATTGATCAACAGGAGAAAAATAAAAATGTGGATCGAGTTCACTTGCTGCATAAATATGGGTCTAATAAAAGTCTGAGTCATTCTGCTTTCCATATCAAATTATTACAGTACCCCATGGATTGTATTAACAATTATACAGAATGACAGTTCGAGAGAAAGTAGTTATTTACATTTTATTTACAAACTGTGTTATTATGACACAATTAGTAGTTTAATTAAAGACCAATGAATGAATATGTACTGTTTCTAAAATTGCAAGATCGTGATAAATTAAAAGTGACAATATTTAAGATTATATCATATCCATATAAAGGGATAACAATGTGAATGTACATTATGATATACAATGCTATCTAAAGGTTTTATCGTTAGAGCTGCAGATCTACAAACAATATTATCCGTCTATCTGTCTGATATCTGTCAAGTTGCGGTGTGTCAAGTGGTTCACAAGTTTATTCAGTGTAAACCCAATGCAGGTGACATTTAATTGAAATGTCAACTGTCAGACAATCCGTGTATAAGACATAACAGAATTGTACATCCCCACCATACTATGAATGAACAGTACTAGTGTGTGTGAGAACACATGTTGCTGCCAATGAGGTAGGCAACGGCCGATACACGTTGGTGCGTGACCATTATTTTACACACAGTTTAGAAATAAATATGAAAATTCAGCAATTTGAACGAATAGACAAATCTCTCCTTACCGACTCCATATTTCTTCCTTGACGGGCGCCAACTATGTTCGGCCATTGCAAGACGTTCGAACTGGGTACTTCCTGATCTCACAAATCTTGTCTGCTTTGCGTTAATATGATGTTGTGATCATGTGATCTCCTTCATGACCTTAAACTGAGGTGAAAGGTGAAAAGGTCATAAAATGAAAATCGTGGTTATTTCATGAAAATAAAATCAATTTAGAACCTGCATGTTCTCCACGTTTCATATTAATAAGTTCTGGAACACGAAGTTTGATGACAATGTATTTTAGTAGTGTTAATGGTGATTCAATTTGTTAATTTCCTCGGTCCTGAAAGATGGCGGCCTCCATGAAAATGACAGAAGCAGGTGCGCTAAGATAATCATTCAAATCCGGTTATTTGGGGATGTGATCGTCAAGTTTAACATTAAGATTATGTCTGGTCATAATTTATGCGTTATCACGACTTAGTACATGATTTGATGTTGATTATTTGTAGGGAATTTTCAGAAATCCGATTTATGCGCAATACACATTTCTACTTTCTGTTTGTCACTGTACATTACATGGAGGTACATCGATAGTCATACGGGTCACAGCACATGTATGTCACTATGTCCTGTACTTGACCCATAGTACCACGCACTTAGATAACATACTGATATGATATTACCAATATTAGTAGAAGAATATGTATGTGCAATTAAATACGTGTAGATGTAGGGATACCCCTTACTGTAACGGTCACTATTAGGTAAGCTGTACAGGTTCATTACAATACATAGAAAAACACAAATAGGAAGTTTGTTTGTTGTTGGTATGAACTTGAACTAATTAACTTTAGAGATTGTTTCAATATTATATTTCTTTATTGTGATTTAAAAACATAAATTAAAAAGAAGTGTGTTTATACAATGTGGTATGGTTGAATATGAGAAAAAGATCAATTGTTGCTAATGAAAACATTCTTTTGTAAAGAAAAGGAGGAAATATTTTTTCTGTACTAAAAATACGTTCCATAGCTATCAACCCTCCCTCATTAGGAGATCTCAAAATGAGCTCCTAGTTACTGCAGGGTGTGCATAACATAACATGTGTGTCTGAATCAAATGAATGCTCTTTGGAGTTATTTTGATACAGTAAAAAGGGAAAGATAAATTGAGCAAAGCAGCTTTAGCGCGTTTCACACACTTTCTCCCTCATTGGAAATGAGGAATGAGGCAGATGGGGATCTCCCTCATTGGAGGTTTCAGAGGTTGACACCTATGATGTTCAGATCGATCATTTCAGATAAGTTTAGAACACTATATCAGTACGTTTTTCTCAATCACAATAGGAACCTGATGAGTCTAGTTTTAATCAGAGCAGCCAGTTCCAAAACTTCTGAATGTGTATGTCTTGTTTCAGGAATATCAGAGCAGCCAGTTCTAGAGTCTCTGAATTTGTTGACGCTGGATAACAGTGAAGAAGATTGTGGGAATAAGAGCAGCCTTTCAGCCCTTTACACCTGTGTGTGTGCTTTGTGTGATGAAAAGTTTGATATAAAAGACGGAAATAATGACCTTTTACGCCATCTCCTTCTATCACACAAACTCGTCATTGCTGAAGTTCACTATGTAGCTGATTTGAAAAGGTACACGTATCTTAAAATGGGAGTGAAAGTTTTATGTAAATAATGACTCTGTAAGTAATAAAAAACTTTTTAATAGCGATTTAATATGATGTCTTCACTAATATCCTATCAAAACTTTAAATCTTATTAAACAGGTTTTTTATTACTTATAGAGTCATCAATAAAAAGTATCTTTATGTATGAACTAGTAATGTCTTCATTTCCATAATAGTTTGTCCAGTAACATTTATATATTAATAATTTTGTTTTTCACATAGATAATATTATAGTTTAATGAACATATTTTTAGTTTGTTTAAGGAGATCAGAAAGTGAGAATAGTTGACTAGGTCAATCACCATTGGTAGGGCATCTGAATTCTGTGTTTGATTTCAAACCCTGCCAATTGCATTTTTTCGCCCTTGTTACAATGATAATATTTTGTTGAGGTTTAGGGAAAATCTTTTGCCATTGAAATATTGACATTGCCTTAGCGTTTGAAGCATCACCATATTTAGACTTTGACTTATTATGTCATCCTCAGGTACCTTGTGTACTGGAAACGGCGGTTCAAGGAACAACCAATCACTGACTTCTGCTCTGTCATCAAAACCAACACCGGAGAGAAAGATATAGGTATTGTAAACTTGTTCTCAACAGTGCTGTTGTTAAAAAGTACATTTTTATTTATTTTACAATAATTGCGAAATAAGGTCCATCAAGTTATATTAACTTATTTACCCCTGATGACACATTCAAACTCTTTCAATTCAAAGGTAGGAATAGTTCATTATGAAATTTCAGGGGTGAACGAGGTAATCACTCTTGTTGGCCCGGATTGTAACGTGCAGGGGGTCTCAAAGAGCACCGGAGAAAAACTATGTAGTTAGAAAGGTGACCCCATACCTTTTCTCGTCTGATCAGGGAATCAAACCCCAGCCATTTCAAACCAACCCTAAAACTGGTTAGATGCCATGTAGTCGATGGTTTTGCAACGAACTCACTCTATTACGCTTTGAACATTGAGTGTTACCTATATTTATTGGTCATCTTGTGTAAGCAAAGATACATATGCCAGCTTTGTGCAACCAACACAGACAGTACAAGGGAGGTAACTCTAGGTATTTTTTTAATCAACAGATCCATCAGAAGACTATTATCTCCTGTGTGATGTTTTGCCTGAAGACAAAAGTTTTAGACAACATCTACAGAAGAAAAAACTTGTAAGCTTCATTTTTTATATACATTTTTTATATCTTAAAGTGCTATTACATCATTTACACCTCAGCTTTCGTTATTTTTCATTTCCTAAAGTATTATTAATATTGCTTTACCTGTTTCTTCATTATTTTATACTTATTCACTATTGACTTCTTATTCACTACATCAGTTAAAAGTGTAACTCCATATGTTAAGAAAAAGTTAATGGATGGGATAAAATGCATGGGCTGAAAAATTGATGGAATCGAAATTCCATTCTTCAGACATCAGTAGCAGCAGATATTTTGATTTAAGAACTGTATTGTAAATACAGTGTAAATAAATCATGTGGATCTTTCAAATATCAAGTTTTACCTGTAAATTGTTTTCATGACCAAATTTTACCATAAATGATTTCAGGGCGAGGTTTTACTACAACAACAAAGAGAGAGAGACGATGAGACGTTTTGCCGAACCTGCTTGTTCTGTCGTACACAATTTAACAAGAAGAGGTGCGCACCATATGTTTTTAAGTCAAATGCAATGCATAGAAAATCAATTCAGATTAATTATTATTATGCTAAGCAGTTTCTTTTCATGTTCCCAAATGAGTTTTGTTTAAATATATGCATGTCAGTTTTAATGTCATGACTGGAAAAAAGTGTTTCTTCAACAAAATTGAAAAACTTCTAATACAAAGTATTTCATATGGTTTAACTCATTCACCCCTGAAATTTCATAATGAATTATTCCAACCTTTGATTTGGAAGAGTTCAAATGTGTTTTCAGGAGTGAATTGTTTAACTGTATAAATCCTTAGTCATGATAACCTGTCACTCCCTGTGCAGTATGAATATTGGCACGCCTCACCCTTGTTCTTTACAGTTCCGAGTTACTGGACCACATGGCACACGATCATGGATTCAGCATCGGACTTCCAAACAACCTGGGTAAAACACACTCCTTAGAAATCTCACCATACATTTGAAGACATTAAACCTGTATTGTGGTGGTTTTTTTACATTTTTTAGACAAATATATATGTTAATGAATCGGCTAAGGGTCAGATATTTCATTAATATAATTTTGGAAATACATTCCATAGAGAATACTTTTTTGTCAAAGAGTTAATTTTTAATTATAATTTTCTAAATATCTATTCCGTGAAGAATTTGTTTATAATTTTTTTTTTTTTTTAAAGTTTTTATTGACGAGCTGCTGGAGAAGTTACAGGATAAGTTGAAAAAGTAAGTGACTTAGTGCCATTAACATGTTAATGTTGTGGTCCCCATATTACTGTTTTAGTTAACACATTAAAATTGTGGTTATCTTATTCCGTCTTTGCGTATTGCAGAGTTATCTTCTCTTGGGGGCAGGTATTGATTGTTACGTCATTGGTGGGTGCGAGAAAATTACGTCGTTTTCTCAAAAATTGATGAAGTTACTCTCACAAACAAGTGACGTAACAATCAATACCTGCTCCCAAGAGAAGATAACTCTGCAATACGCAAAGACGGAATTAGTGTTGTGGTAAATACATTAACATTATGGTTAACAGGTTGATGTTACAGTTATCATATTAATGTTCTAGTTAACAAGTTAATCTTCTGGTTAAAAAGTTATTATTTTTGTTAACAAGTTTATTTTGTGGTTAACAAATTAATGTTGTGGTTAGGAGGATTATGTTTTTGTTAACACATTAATTCTGTGGTATTTAAGTTAAATTTGTGGTGAAAATGTTAAAATTATAGTTAGCATGATAGTGGTTTGGTTTACACATTAATGTTCTGGCGTACACATTAGTTGTCTGGTTAACATGTTAATTTTTGGTTAATAAGTTAATATTGGGATTAACCCATTAATGTTTTGGTTAATCTATTAATGTTCTTGTTCATGTATTTCAGCCTACAGTGTCTTCACTGTGAGAGGACTTTCCGCGACCGAGCGATACTGAAGGAACACATGAGAAAAAAACAGCATAAAAAAGTCAACCCAAAGAACAAAACTTACGACAAGTATTACATTATAAACTACCTGGTAAGTACCTATAAGTTCTGTCATTATAAACTACCTGGTAAATACCTAGCTTTTGGTGCAGACATATTACACACTAATGATATAAGTTCGGTCATCGTAAAAGAAGTATTCTTACTATTTATGCCATTCCATATCATTTTTCATCATCGCATATAAGTTTGATTGCAGATACGTAGTGAAATATACAAATGTACATACATTTAGATGATTATCTTACAAATCAGATCATAGAGTAGATTAAAAAATTCTGTCATAAAGTAAAGTAATGGGAGTTGAAATTATCAGGGCTCTTTTTTCCCCCTTAATTTGGGATGGGTCCTTTTTGTCTCCTTTTGGAAAGAAAATATACCAATAACTTGGGGAGGACATTTTCAGGAGTAAACTGCAAATTTTAGAATTAGACATTAATATGAAAAAGTTTCAATTGGGAATGAGGCCCTTTATTGGCCTTGAAAAATCCCTAGAAATATCCCTGGCACTCATAAAAAATGCCAAAATATTTATCCCAATGAAGAAATATCTGTTATTTATCAAGAAGTCATAAATATCATCCATTAGTTACCCAATAGACCACAAGCTAACCACCCATAGCTGGTACATTGAAAATTATTTGAGATTTATTGTGGATACTTTTTGTTTTAATTCTAGAAATAGTTTTGCTTTATTATGTAAAAATGTGGTGACAGTGGAAATATAAACAACTGTACATGCCCTTAGTTTGTTGATATTTCCAGGAGATGGGTAAAAACTGGGAGGCTATTCAACAGGAAAATGACCGTGACATTGTCAGTGACGACAGCACAGAAACGGAAGAGTAAGTAACTTCATTGTCCAACATTTTCCCATTTCCTGTGGTAGGTTTCGTAATCTTTAATCCCAGCCAGTAGTTAACTTTTCAATAGATATATTTCATTTTTGTGTTATCAAATAAATTTGAAATTTAGCAAAAAATGTCCCGACTCTCTTTGGGGAATGGGGACGGAAATTTGGTTCCAATCATTTATGCAGGAAAAACCCTGTTAGTAGGGTAGCAGAGTACAGTAGAAATGGCTTGATCTTGAATATATAGGGCATATCTCGGATAAACATGTATAGCGGATTCATCCTGCACAACACACCTGCATATATATATATATTTATAAACTACATTTTGAAACGGTTTTTTTAGAAGAAGGATTTTTTTTCAAAAAGTGATTTCCCCAGATTTGGGACTTGTGAAAACCATGGTTACAGAAAACGCCCAAAAATGCCAAAAAAACATGATTTTTAACCCGAAATTTGACCTATGCAAGTAGTTTTTTTTTTTTTAAACCTGGCTTAAATTAAATATCACCTACTAGGTAACAGAAATACTCACGTTTTAGCATAGGTCATACCGGTGGATTTTTCACAATATTTACACATGTGCTGAGTACAAAAATAGACTACATGAAATGCTAGCTTTTTTGATGTAGACACAGATTTGTAAATGGCCAAAAATGCAGTCTCAAACCAAATTCAATTTTTTTTTTAAATGTAAAGCCATCATAGTCCACTTCATCATGTATATGCCAATTTTAGTGCTTTTTTTTTTTTTTAAGTTTTGATACATGTTATATTACAGGGGTTATTCATTGTACAAAAATATCACCCATGGCCACCGTACGCTGCTGTACACTGCTTCCTAGTTCTTAGCCTTTTAATATATTTTACTTTTTGTTGTCATCCAGTCTATATTGTTAAGCATTGTGTCAAATCTCCACATTTACTTATGACGGTCGTTACTGTGTTTCTTGTTAACAGTGAATGGGAAGGATGGCGGGAGGAGGCCGGGTCACAAGCTGTCTGTCTCTACTGCATGTTTTCCTCAAGTAACCCAGCTAAACTCAGCGCACATATGCAGGTCAGTACCAGATCAACATCCACAAAGGGGAAGGATCATTAAAAGCTCCGTCTGTCCGTCTGTCTGTCTGTCGGTCCATCCATACAATAGACACTGCCCCTTGAAACACATTTTGATGAATGATACAGCAATCAAGTTCACAGACTTTGGTTAGACTTTGCGTTTGGCTCCATTAGCACTAGAAGTTCAGCTCTCACCAAGCTTCAGTTCTGAATACATCTTGAGGATAAATACACCAACATCTTCAGGAAAAAAAAATCCCACTCAAAAGTAAGCAGTCATCATTAACTTGAAATAGTAACCTAAACTCATGTTGAAAAAAACCCAGTTGCCTCACTCTGCTCACCTCACTC
This sequence comes from Mizuhopecten yessoensis, assembly GCF_002113885.1. Lineage (NCBI taxonomy): Eukaryota > Metazoa > Mollusca > Bivalvia > Pectinida > Pectinidae > Mizuhopecten > Mizuhopecten yessoensis. The sequence goes on from NW_018408543.1 coordinate 218,599, forward strand.
TGCTCAGCAGTGATAATGGTGTCCCATTATCAGATCAATTATTTGCCTTACTTCCTTCGGCGAAGTTTGAAATGACTTAGCAGACAATCAAGGTTAGGTTTCCAAATACTGAAGTTTTACACGAATGTAGGTCTAGCATCAAGGGTGGGTTCCCAAAGATCCTTTAGTTTGGTAACGTTTATAAAGCATCAAGGACTTTAATTTATGATTGATAAGACCATTTTCAGAATAAGGAACACTCACTTCTTTAAAGAATTTGACAGCTAAGGAAAATTACTATGTCCAATCCCACTGTTTTACAAAATACATACATCGTATGACCTAGGTTACATTCACATTTTCCTGTTGAAACAGTTCAGGTGGCGCAGAAATATTCCACGATAAACAAACGCACTAGGACTGGACTATAGGCAGAGCTAAGAAATGCACAGTTTCGGAGAATAAATAACAAAATATAAATAATAATATCTCATTCTTTCACACGTCCACTAAATTATATAACTTATCTTAAAATCTACATGTGGAATAACTTTGTTTATAAAAGATATAAATGTGTTGAATATTCCTGAGGTCAGCCTCGGTTCAGATCTGTGCCTGTCATTCTTTCAAGTTCAACCATTTCAACTGATTGAACCAGATACGTGGAATGGACCCTAGTCCTTATTCCTAACTCTAGTGTCTCTGACAGCTCTAAGACTAATAAGAAAGTACTTGATTAAACTTGAGTTAGCTCCCTTCTCTCATGGTTATCACAGCAAACTGATCACCGGAATGAGCCTTTTAAACATTTTCTATAAGTACTGTAATTGTTTTCTTCAGTTCACAAACATTCACTGGTTTGAAGATGATAAAGGTTTCTATGGCCAGTAATGATATTGGCACTATAACTTACATGGTAACTTAAATCTTAGTTATCGGTTTCAAACAGGGGGGAGAACTCTTTCTAACTTGTACGTTGTACTGTGGGGATTAGGGTGATATAGTAACTGAAGCTTACATTGTTACTGAATACAATGACCCTTGTTGTTTTCGTCAGATCTAATTACCTCACACGATATTGTGCCGTGTCATGATTACTGTTTTTTTTAAACTGAACCACAAACACTGCCCAAAGAATTTTGTTTTTTGGACATTTAAATCCTTGGATAACTTTAGATATATATGTAAAAAAAAGCAGCCAAAGAAAACTAAATAAGTTGATATTGTAAAAAGTAAATATCCATTCCAAATGGGAAGTATCTAGACATATTCTTCAGATTGGGAATTACATAAATAGAAAAAAAATAGCAATATGTAATTTACACTTTCTGGACATTCCTGAGTAAATATTCATTGTTTGCTAGGTCAAATGCAAGACCGAACTTTGACTGTACAAATTCTTCAAAAAAACATGTTTTTATTTGTACTCTAGGATATTCTACAATGTAAATAACACTTAGCTTTCTGTATTTCAGGAACTTCACGATCTCGACTTTCAAGAAATAAAACTGAAAATGAATTTAGACTTTTATCAACAAGTCAAACTTATTAACTTCATACGAAGACAGGTAAGCAAAAAAATTGATATAAACACATCAGCTGTGCTACAATAGGGTGCACACATCTTTGAATTATGAAATTTGATTAAGATTTTAAGTAAAAAAAAAAGTTCTCAAATATTTGTTTTCTGATAAATATAATGTTTAGCCCCACTAAACAATTGTCCTTTTGGGCCATTTAAAAGTTTTTTGCCCAGTACTTACTGGTACTGCAAAATACATCGTATTATATATAATAGTTTACTTTCCATGTTGAATGGGTGAATCAGAAAACAATGTAAAAAATGGAGAAGACATTTCCAGTTTTGGATACAAACAAATCTATTAGGAGACCACCGTCATCTCCTCTCCACAGGACAGTTTACTATAGCTATAATCTATTAAGACACTATCTCTGGTAAGAGACTATATCTGGTAAGAGACTATCTCTGGTAAGAGACTTTCTCTGGTAAGAGACTTTCTCTGGTAAGAGACTTTCTCTGGTAAGAGACTTTCTCTGGTAAGAGACTATCTCTGGTAAGAGACTTTAACTTTGAAAAAACACCTATTGTTTTGAAAAGATCTTCATTAAGATCCAAGTTGTGTCTGCTTTTCAGGTCACCAGTTTAGATTTTGTTTGGTCCAATATAACTGTGTCATCTTTATGAAACCTTGGTAATTTTATATTTTACAACCTTTGCACTTCAGGTTCACCTGTGCACCTGTATTGGTTGCCAGACCAAGTTTGAAGATAAGCAGACATTGTTGGACCACATGCACGAATTGGGTCACACCAACCTAATTCCTGAAGTAGCTCTCTGGGACCAGCCTCAGTAAGTACACAAACTAGGTCACACCAACCTAATTCCTGAAGTAGCTCTCTAGGACCAGCCTCAGTAAGTACACAAACTAGGTAACACCAACCTAATTCCTGAAGTAGCTCTCTGGGACCAGCCTCAGAAAGTACACAAACTAGGTCACACACACTTAATTCCTAAAGTAGCTCTCTGGGACCAGCCTCAGTAAGTACACAACTAGGTCACACAAACCTAATTCCTGAAGTAGCTATCTGGGACCAGCCTCACAACTAGGTCACACAAACATAATTCCTGAAGTAGCTATCTGGGACCAGCCTCAGTAAGTACCCAAACTAGGTCACACAAACATAATTCCTGAAGTAGCTCTCTGGGACCAGCCTCAGTAAGTACAGAAACTAGGTCACACCAACCTTATTCCTGAAATGAGTTCCAATATGAAGTCAGGCTCAGTACATAAATTAGGTTGTAGTTCTATTTTTACTTTATTTAGCACTCCTTTGAATATATATATTTTTAGTAACAAAAGATGTCATTATAACTATGTTTGATGAGATGAGTTTATCATCTGATGTGACTGTCTATTTAATTCCCATGGAAGGTCTGCCTTGACAGTGTTTTTGTGCATATTTAGACTTACTTCTTCTGAACAGTATAACTTATTAACCAGTTTAGCCTCATTTGGTTTTTTTAAATAAAAGAAAACTGTGAATAATTATATTTGTTTTCGAATACAGAGTAATTTGAGCTTTTCCTGCATCCTGTAGGTAGATAATGGTATTATCCTTGCTGGTAATTTCCTGTGTGGTGTGTACTTTACTGACATCGCCCACAAAACAGATCACTTTGTTCCTGTCCATTTAACGTCAGCGCTCTACACAATTACACCAGTTCAAAAACACACAACAACCAGCAATCCCAAGTCATATTCAACAACGAAAACCTTCAATTATATTTAGCTTTAAAAAGTTTCCTGTCAGAAATTATAAAACTCCCATGATATCCAATTACCTGGTCTTTGCCTGTTTTTGGGACATATCACGCCAAATTAGGTTTACTTCTACCGAGGATTTAAACACATCAACTGTCTTTTAAACGCTGACTTAAGTGTAATAATTGTAGATAACTGATAAATTATTTACGCTTTCTCATACAGAGATAAACTTCAATCATAGAGGCTTCTATTAGAGTACACCTGTAGCTGTATGTTATAGATTTGTCTATAGAGAACACTTACACCTGTAGCTGTCTGTTGGAGATTTGTCGATAGAGGACACTTACACCTGTAGCTGGCTGTTATAGATTTGTCTATAGTGAACACTTACACCTGTAGCTGTCTGTTATATATTTGTCTATAGAGAACACTTCCTCCTGTAGCTGTCTGTTATAGATCTGTCTATAGAGAACACTTCCACCTGTAGCTGTCTGTTATATATTTGTCTATAGAGAACACTTACACCTGTAGCTGTCTGTTGGACATTTGTCTATAGAGGACACTTACACCTGTAGCTGAATGTTATAGATTTGTCTATAGAGGACCCTTACACCTGTAGCTGTCTGTTGGAGATTTGTCGATAGAGGACACTTACACCTGTAGCTGAATGTTATAGATTTGTCTATAGAGGGCACTTACACCTGTAGCTGTCTGTTGGAGATTTGTCTATAGAGGACATTTACACCTGTAGCTGTATGTTATAGATTTGTCTACAGAGGACACTTACACCTGTAGCTGTTTGTTATAGATTTGTCTATAGCGGACACTTACACCTGTAGCTGTCTGTTGGACATTTGTCTATAGAGGACACTTACACCTGTAGCTGTATGTTATAGATTTGTCTACAGAGGACACTTACACCTGTAGCTGGATGTTATAGTTTTGTCTATAGAGGACACTTACACCTGTAGCTGTCTGTTGGAGATTTGTCTATAGATTACACCTGTAGCTATCGCTCTCTGTTATAGTTAAGCTCATGGATGGCATGTATTAATTCCTTCTTGTAATAGTCATATACCTTACTTCTGTGTAAATGTTCTAGCGAAAGGTTACATGTCAATGAAAACAACACATCTTTTGATGTACTTGCATCAATTTATAAATCCTGTCTTTTTATGTCAAGGCCAAGGTCACATCTCTTTATGTCTAGGTAAAAATCACATCTGTATACATCCTTATAAATATTCCAGCCATATGTTTGTTTCCAGGTCAAGGTCACAGCCTGTGAAGGTCAGTGCCTGAACAAACCAATACTTAAATCAGAATATACATATATACAATATGTCCATGTTAAGGTTCCGGGTGGATGTAGAAATCACATCTCAATAAGTCCCTGTAAATCACTTTACTTCATATAATCTTTGTATAAATCATACCTTATCATGATCTTTGAAAAAGAAAACCTATCCTTAAAGTGTATTTAAATGTTTAGAATGTGAAACCAATTCTAAAAATCATTAATGATATATTGGTGAATACACCTGAGTCACAATGAAAAGACATTCTCTCGCCCTTATAAACTGTCACTGGAAATAGTTCAAATTTCTTTTTAAACTAGGGTTGCCGATCAATCGTTGGATATTTGAGGCGAGAAATATTTATCATTAATTACAAACTGTATTTAGTGAGTTTTTCTGGGTGGATAATTACTTGTGATCTATGACTCCTTATTGACGAGCTAAGTATACAGTATAACATGCTATTTCGTGATACCTTTCATGGCTGGAACAAAAGGTCGGAAGTGTACGCTCTGATAGAGTGAAAGGCCGTCATAGAATGGTGCAGTGAAATAAGCGGGGTGGGGGACCTTCCCGTACCTGTCCAGGTAGATATTCCCACCCTATCATTACACCTGTGGCAGCCCCCATGAAGATAGCCTACCTGTGAGTCTCATTAACCCTTAGTACCAAAGTCTTGTGTAAAAAACTAGGTGTGTAATATAGTGAAAGTCAGAGGGTGCGGTAAAGGGGCTGAAAGTTTGAGGTTCCGATCAGGTAGATTGATTGATGCTTTGGTAATCTAGCCTTCTTCATTTCTAGCAAAAGTTGGCTAGATAGTTGGACAACCTGTCCCCTAAACAACTGGCTAGATAGTGGGACAACCTGTCCCCTAAACCACTGGCTAGGTAGTGGGACAATCTGTCCCCTAAACCACTGACTAGGTAGTGGGACAATATTTCCCCTAAACTACTGGCTAGATAGTGGGACAATGTGTCCCCTAAAACACTGGCTAGGTAGTGGGACAATCTGTCCCCTGAACCACTGGCTAGGTTGTGGGACAATCTGTCCCCTAAACCACTGGCTGGATGGTGGGACGACCACATTAAGAGTGGATAAATTAAAAAGGTGTGGCTCCACCTGAATTTTATTTAATGATTGCAGAAAAGTTCATTCTTTTTTAAAATTAGTATGACCCATTCTCTCACACGAAATTCCCATATCAGAATTTATTTAATGTTGTATTCTCTTTTTGTATCAAAATGAAATTGCTGAAAATAGCTTATTCACTTGACATATGTATTCCTGGTAACACCGGAGCTAACAATACACAGACACTTACAGTAATACAGGTGTTTGGAAATGTTACTCGGTGTTTTTATATATGACTCAAACATACATTAATTGCTTCAAAAGCGCCTTGACAAGTTTAAACCATAATTATCAAACTGACCACAAGTCTTATCTGCTAGTTTTATCTCAGAAACTCGACACAAATGAAACAGGTAATAAAGGTACGGAAATAATCGGGAAGATCTAGTGCTGTCACGCATGACCCACAGCTGCATTGTGGGAAAATAGGTACTAGCTTGGTTGATGAGAAAATGGAATAGCATACTATTTAAAATTGGACTTGAAAGAAATTAGTTTAATTGTTGTATTTGTTAAATACTTTGAATTTAGTTCTAATTTATGTTCACTTAATTCAAAGGGAAATTAGATTAAGCTTTCGCTTCAGATTTCGATAAACTTAAAGTTGTCACTGTAAAAAATCAAACATTCCCATTTTCAGTAGCAATTGTATTTGAGGTACTGTAGTCTTGTTTTTTTGAACAAATCCAATCCTATATATTTCATTCAAATTTGTCATATTCTATTCAGTTACAAGAATGGAAAAGAATATACAATAAAAGATATTTATGATACAACTGTATGATGTAAGTTCAGATATGTAATTCTCTTCTCTTCGTCAATGTATTTCTCATCAGACAGATAATTTATTCAGATTCCTTGACAGATGACATCTGTGATCACAAAAATTATTCAAAGCAAAGAGATAAAAAAGAAGGTAAAGCAAAATAGTTTCTCAAACAAGTCTTTCTTGCTCTTTTTTGGGTTTAAATCGTATAATTAAACCTTTATACAGCCAATGGTATTTTTCTGTTTAAGTCTATATTTGGTGATGGTCAATAATTCCCGAGTCTACTCTTCATGTATACTTTTAAGTAAGAAACATCTTGTTGTCTTTACTGACTTGACAAGAGGTTCATTATCTTAGGGATCCCTGTCCCACAGCACTGTGGTTCCCTATATACAGTACCCTCCCCTTAACTTCCTTAAGGATCCCTGTCCCACAGCACTGTGGTTTTACCTATATACAGTACCCTACCCTTAACTTCCTTAAGGATCCCTGTCACACAGCACTGTGGTTTTACCTATATACAGTAACCACCCCTTAAGGATCCCTGTCCCACAGCACTGTGGTTTTACCTATATATATATACAGTACTCTCCCCTTAACTTCCTTAAGGATCCCTGTCCCACAGCACTGTGGTTTTACCTATATACAGTACCCACCCCTTAACTTCCTTAAGGATCCCTGTCCCATAGCACTGTGGTTTTACCTATATACAGTACCCTCCCCTTAAGTTCCTTAAGGATCCCTGTCCCACAGCACTGTGGTTTTACCTATATACAGTACCCTCCCCTTTAATTCCTTAAGGATCCCTGTCCCACTGCACTGTGGTTTTACCTATTTACAGTAACTTCCCCTTAACTTCCTTCCCTGTCCCACAGCACTGTGGTTTTACCTATATAGAGTAACCTCCCCTTAACTTCCTCAAGTATCCCTGTCCCACAGCACTGTGGTTTTACCTATATCGGTACCCTCCCATTAACTTCCTCAAGTATCCCTGTCCCACAGCACTGTGGTGTTACCTATATACAATACCCTACCCTTAACTTCCTCAAGTATCCCTGTCCCACAGCACTGTGGTTTTACCTATATACAATACCCTATCCTTAACTTCCTAAAGTTTCCCTGTCCCACAGCACTGTGTTTTTACCTATATACAATACCCTCCCCTTAACTTCCTCAAGTATCCCTGTCCCACTGCACTGTGTTTTTACCTATATACAGTACCCTACCCTTAACTTCCTTCAGTATCCCTGTCCCACAGCACTGTGGTTTTACCTATATACAAAACCCTCCCCCTTAACTTCCTTAAGGTTCCCTTTCCCACTGCACTGTGTTTTTACCTATATACCATACCCTACCCATAACTTCCTTAAGGCTCCCTGTCCCACAGCACTGTGGTTATCCCTATATACAATACCCTACCCTTAACTTCCTTAAGGATGCCTGTCCGACTGAATTATGGTTTTACCTATATAGAGTACCCTCCCCTTAACTCCCTTTTAGATACGTGTATAACTGTAGCACAGTTGGCCAAGGACACTTCTGTTAACCAGGTACAAATGTAGCTCAATCTGTTAGAGCAATGATATTACAATCTGAAGTTCAGGGTTCGAATCTCGGCCCCACTGAATTTTTAGCTCACCTGGCACGAAGTGCCAAGTGAGCTTATGCCATGGCGCGGCGTCCGTCCGTCCGTCGTCCGTCCGTCGTCCGTCCGTCCGTCCGTCGTCCGGCGTCAATATTTTACTTTAAACGACTTCTTCTTAATAACCGAAAGGCCTAGGGTGTCAATATTTGGCCAGAAGCAAACTTGGATGAAGGGCTACAAAGTTTGTTCAAATGAATGACCTTCACCCATATTCAAGGTCACAGGGATCAAATATGTTTAAAAAATTTCAACAACTTCTTCTGAATAACCAAAATGCCCAGGGTAATGATATTTGGCCAGTAGCATGCTGAGATAAAGGGCTACAAAGTTTGTTCAAA
>NW_018408543.1:227075-241531 GCF_002113885.1 Mizuhopecten yessoensis
CTGGGATGAAGGATTACCAAGTTAGTTCAAATGAATGACCTTGACCAACTTTCAAAGGTCAAAGGGGTCAAATGTCATAAAATCTTCAAACGACTTCTTCTCAATAACCAAAAGGCCCAGGGTACTGATATTGGGCCTGTAGCATGCTGGGATGAAGGGCTACCAAGTTTGTTTAAATGAATGACATTGACCCACTTTCAAGGTCACTGGGGTCAGATGTCTTAAAATCTTCAAACAACTTCTTCTCAATAACCAAAAGGCCCAGGGTACTGATATTGGGCCTGTAGCATGCTGGGATGAAGGACTATCAAGTTTGTTCAACTGAATGACCTTGACCAACTTTCAAGGTCACAGGGGTCAAATGTCGTAAAATCTTCAAGCGACTTCTTTTCAATAAGCAAAAGGGCCAGGGTACTGAAATTGGGCCTGTAGCATGCTGGGATGAAGGATTACCATGTTAGTTCAAATGAATGACCTTGATCCACTTTCAACCTAATGTCCTTGTTCGACAATCAAGGTCAGAGGCGTCATATGTTTAAATCTTTTAATAGGTTCTTATGAAATCTTAAGATTACAAGTGTTAGATTAATAACAGGTGAGCGATGCAGGCCCATTGGGCCTCTTGTTTTACACTCAGAACACTGTTGATGATTATATTTTGTTTATTTATCTTTATTATTTCTCATAAAAGTCCTGCAAGGTAAGAAATGATTTATCAAAGCTATAGTTATGTCAGGTAAAACAGTGTCCAATACTTAGGTACAGTATTTGGCAGTGGTACGGGGATACTTACGTTCAGTTGTTACAGCACCGGACAATTCGCTCATTCACCCCTGAAGACATATTTGAACTCTTCCAAATCAAAGGTTGGAATAGTTCATTATGAATTTTCAGGAGTGAATGGGTTAAGTGGTTAAGGATTCAGCTCCTAAAGGAATCTTTGGAAAGAGTGACCTCTAATTCAAGCAGTTGTCACTTGTGTAACGGAGATGTACTGCTAGAGCTGTAAATAACGGTCATCGTGACAGCGTTCATAGCTCACGGACAAGTGGGCGGAAGTAAAGGAAGTGGTCATCAATTTTATCAAGCTGACCACAAGTTTTCTCTACCAAACTGGTCAGTTGTCAGGGGGAAGTGAAAGTAGTTGTGTCAAAATACATGAACATAATGAGAAGCTGACCGTGACCTCTGACCTAACACAGCGCCTGAAGCATCATGGGAAGCAGGGCCGACGTGTTCATTATTATTACTGTATTAATACCGTTACCACGGGTCACCGTGTAAGGTCGTGTCTAGGTTGTTCATTCGTGAACATCGAGATGACAGTAAAAGGAGAGTTGCTCGACTGTAGAGGTATAAATCTTATGTGGAGGATGTACACAATGAGATCTATCGTGTCCTGAACCATTTAAACCTATCAGGCCAGTGTCAGTGTTCACCGACTTGACACTGTTTGGTGGGGGTAGGAGTTCCCAGGAGTATACATATAGGAAGATGGCTAATGTCAAAAAACATCTTTTTATCTAGTTTCCATTTACAATGGACGCTCTCGAGTTAAGTGCTGTTTTTATGGGGGTTTTGCCCTTTATAAAATTTGGCAAAATTTTGGTTTGTAATTAAACTCATCTTATTTTCAATATTTAGAAATATGTAAACAAAATGTAGTTTGCAATATTTTGCGAGTGACTAGCACAGGGAGGTAAGTCCTAAGTGAAAGAGGAAAGGGGGACAGGAGCTTATACCCAAAGCTGATCCGATGTATAAATGTCTATCACAGAGTTCCTCCCGTTAACATGATAAATAAATAGCAACAGTCACTCTACGTCCAAACTTTCGGGCTTAGCCCGTAATCAGGGATTGAATGGGCCTCACCCTTATGTCACATCCATATTTTGATCCTATGCATGATTAAAGATGTTGCATCCAGGGTCAACATCTGCTCTCGGAATGTCACATCTCATTTTTTTTTACATTTAGAAAATAAAATCTACGCACCATCGCACCATCGCATCATTGGTGTGATGGACTGAGCTCAGCGGTTTACAGGTGATGGGTTGGAAAATTGTGTCAGTGTTGTGGGTATCTACAATGTAAGTAAAGGTGTGTGTAGATGGGACAGGTGTGTTTCTAGGTCGGCGCCCAGATATGTCCACATTCTCCTGTCCTCCTGTTGCCCTGGTTACCTGTCCTTCTAGTTTATGGTCATATGTGCAAATAAATTAGAAAAAATAATACACAGTTGAACTAACACCTTCACAATTCTTCAGCTAAAAAAACACTGTCACACACACAAACATTGTAGATTCTTCAGCTAAAGAAACACTGTCACACACAAACATTGTAGATACCACTTGAATTCTGTATTTGACTGTTCTTTAATAACTCATTCCTGGTATTCCAAGTCCAAACAACTAGAACACTCATGGTCACCTCTCTTTGTGTTGAGGCTAGCAGGCCTATGATGTCTCCCCTTCGACAGAAGGAAGACATTGTATTAGTACTGGTTCTTCTGGTTCTGGTTCTGGTTCTGGTTCTTCTAATATGATCTTGTCTGGGCCGTAACTTTTAAACCATTAAAGATATCCTAATGAAACTTAAAACATACCCGCATCATTCAAAGACATTGTGCAGTGTACTGTTTTTTTTTGACTCAAAGGTCAAATACATGCAATTTCTTTAGGAACATCTTGTCTTGGCTGTAACTTTTAAACCATTGAAGATATCTTGATGAAACTTGCAGTATAACTGCATCACCTACAGATGATGTGCAATGCAGTGTCATTAGGTCACTGTGGCCTTTACCTGACGGTCAAAGGTAAAAAATAGTCTGATTGTTTGAAAAAATTAAAGGTGTATGCCAAGGTGATGCCAACGGTCCCTCACTGTGTCTAATTTTGCTTAACCTTAGTATACAAATATATGATGGCATTGTAAACTCTATCCAAGCATCATTTGCAACTATGGGGTCAGTTTTGAGGACTTCTGTCAACTATTGGGTCAGTTTTAAGGACTTCTGTAATGGTCCCCATTACAATTAGAACTTGTTCATATATGCATTTTATAATTAAGCAGAAGGCATTTCCTCAAATAATAAGGTCAAAAGGTGCTCAGTTAAAGATGTCCTGAAAAACTTGCAGCATATCTGCATCACCCACAGACATTGTACAGTGCACTGTCGTATGGTCACTGTGACCTTGACCTCAGGTTTCAGAAATATCTTGTCTGGACCGTAAGTTTCAAACCGTTAAAGGGGAGACATTCAGTTTTGTTCACAAAAACAAACCTCTAGTTTCATATCTTATAGTGTACATTTTTAATGTTCATCATATTTCATAAATTAAATTTATTATTAATTTCAGTTGAAAAAATTAAATTTGGCTTCCTTGAAGTTTTGACTGCACTCCTTCACTGTTCTTAGAATAGCAATGATCAAATCTACATCAGAAGGTGATTGGAATACAAGTTTGATATATGCAGCATTGTACTATTTATTTTTAATAGAATAATTTATCAACATTTTAAAGATAAAATATGAACCATATTGTCAGTTGCAAATATGATATTAAAGATTTTTAGTTTCAAAAGTATTCAATTACCGAAAATGTTTATTACATACGTCATAGGATTTCCTAGAGATTGGAAAACAAGCTTAGAGATATTTTTCTCTTAATGTGTTAGGTATGCTACTGTAAGTGGTAGCAAAGTTACTTAAAGCAAACAATTTGTATCATAAATATTGTATGAATTTTAAATAGGCCTACTTATGTGTTGAACAGGAGATAAGAATACCAAACAAGGTCACCTTGAACTTTTCAAACCTTTCCCCCATTAGATGACAATTTAAGATTACCATATTTTATGGGATATTTCAATTTGACGACATCAGGACAGAGACTATACACTTAAGTATGTTTTTAATCTCATCAGTAAAAGACCAAGCACTACTTGTGTCTGGATTTCATTTTCCTGTACGAACCAGACATTGTGAAACGTGGTCTGTATCAACCTGATCTGGGTAATTGGTTGAGGTTATAGGTAGTTTCCATGGAAATTATGTAAATAACCTTTCTGATGGACAAGTGACATATTGTATTCATCGGTATTAAAACCACAGAATTTTCACGTTTTGATTTTAAAATTCATTTAATTGTAAAAGGAAACCTCTGCATTCCCTGAATTCATCTTACATGAAGCGTGCTCTCAACAAACAACTGGTATTACCAAACTACATCTCCATCTGATCAGTATCACTTATTACATCTCCATCTGATCAGAATCACTTATTATATCTCCATCAGATCAGTATCACTAATTACATCTCCATCTGATCAGTATCACTTATTACATCTCCATCTGATCAGTATCACTAATTACATCTCCATCTGATCAGTTTCACTAATTACATCTCTATCAGATCAGTATCACTAATTACATCTCCATCTAATCAGTATCACTAATTACATCTCCATCTGATCAGTATCACTTATTAAATCTCCATCTGATCAGTATCACTAATGACATCTCCATCTAATCAGTATCACTAATTACATCTGCATCTGATCAGTATCACCTATTACATCTCCATCAGATCAGTATCACTTATTACATCTCAATCTGATCAGTATCACTTATTACATCTCAATCTGATCAGTATCACTTATTACATCCCCATCTGATCAGTATCGCTAATTACATCTCCATCTGATCAGTTTCACTAATTACATCTCTATCAGATCAGTATCACTAATTTCATCTCCATCTAATCAGTATCACTAATTACATCTCCATCTGATCAGTATCACTTATTACATCTCCATCTGATCAGTATCACTTAAATTGTTAAAGAAACCATTAGCCTTGAATAGAAGTGTATTTGATAGTATGAAGAATTCACAAATTGTATAAATCAAAATTCAAAATTTGGGCAAAACAATTTATTTCTTTAAATGAATATTCTTTTCAGAAAAAGAATATATATGATCATGTAGAAAGTATAAAAAGAATCTTTTTGATGACAGAATTTATCATTAAATTGTAACAATGATGATATTTTTTTCATGTTTGAGTCAATTCATGTAATGTATGATTTTAGGAGCAAATACAATTCTTCATAGCATCGATAATAATTAATGCAGTAGCAAAAAAGATCATCTTTAAAAAAAATGCAAATTTTACAAATTTCACATTTAAAATGAATAAGCTCATTCAATACTTCTAGACATCGACATTTGTACATAAGGAGAACCTTTTTATGCTAATTCTCTTATGTTGAAACAATATTTTCCAAAAATGAAATGTTTTAATTTTTAGGATATTATTGAAATGTAAAATAAAGATGACTAGCAAAATCTAACAGTTTGCATAATAAGTACAGATTCAGAAAAATAAGGATGTCCGCCAAAATCTAACAGCTTGCATAATAAGTACAGATTCAGAAAAATAAGGATGTCCACCAAAATCTAACAGCTTGCATAATAAGTACAGATTCAGAAAAATAAGGATGACCACCAAAATCTAACAGCTTGCATTCTTTAATGTATAGTAAAGATCTAAAGGGCTAACAAAATCTAACAGTTCCAAAGTGTTAATACAAATAAAGATGGCCAACAAAATAGCTCAATGGTAGGGTAAAAATTTGAAGTCTTTAATGTAAAATGATACAGGTGTACTGGCTGGTAAAATCAGGTCTAAAGTAGCCCGAGTACATTTTCAGTCTTTGATTTAAAGGAAAGATCTTTGATGGACCATAAAATCTAACAGTTCCAAAGTTTTAATGCAAAATAAAGATGGCCAACAAAACAGTTACATGGTAAGGTACAAATTGTTTTTAAAGTAAAATGACATTGGCTGGTAAAATCAGTTCTATTATAGCTAAGGGTACATTTTCAGTCTTTCATTTGAAATAAAAGATCCTTGATGGCCAACAAAAGCTAACAGTTCCAAAGTTTTAATGCAAAATAAAGATGACGACCAGTTCTATGATAAGGTACAAATTGCTGTCTTTAATTCAAAATAATAATGGCTGGTAAAATGAGTTCTGTAGTAGCTTGAGTGTGTGTGTATTATATATAGTGTTAGTGGCATGTTCCCTAACACAGACTAAGAGAAATAATGATAAATCAGTTATGCTACTTTCAATGTTTTTGTCTCCAACCTTGACCTCTAACAGATGATGTTAGGGCGACACAAACAATTGGAAGATAAAGTGATCTGTGTGAGTTATTCTGACGGCTCTGTTTGTTGACGGGTAGAGATGAGGAGATACAGTTTGTGGGAGAGTTCTGGTGCCATGTCCAAAAAACCATCATAGGGTCAATCTCTCACCTGAATACACCCCTAGTTTACCTGTCTTCGCCTAATTAATTGGGCGAGATGGTAGCAGTCAGAGGGACTGCTACAGATTCTATCCTTTTACTGTAACAGTCCCGTTGTAACTCAACCCAAATCTGATAAAACTTTCCTTCAGGAATTTTTAAGTCTGTCCGTTCTGCTGTCTAGTTTCAAAGTTTACTGTTACTTCCAAATGGAAAAAGTTCTATTTCAGCAGATATTTCAAGGTAGAAAGCGTGACGACAATAATAGTAAGATAAGATTTTAACGAGAGTATAAGGTAATGTATATTATGACATACGAGTCGGGTGTATTATACCCGGTAACATTAAACTAATCAGATAACGTTCTGTTTTGCAATGCTTACCTTAAAGCCGGGTATTGTTTTTCATTCATTTTCTGTGTGGTTTTAAATGTTTAAAAGCCATTTGAAAAACTCCATCTCAGAACAGATATTGTCTTTTGTAAGGTTTCTTATGTTTCTACGATATTGAAAGCTTTTCCGTAAGGATTTCTCTGAAACCTATATTTTAATTTGAATACGGTAGCCATTGTTGTGTTCTAGAGTTGCAGTCAGTCCACAGAGAAGATGCCTGTCAAAAATATATTAAAAACCTTTGTGTAACACAATGTCCATCAGATTAAAATGTCTCCTAAACTCTATCTCAAAATCCTGTTTTTCGCTTTTCTTTATTCAAAACTAGACTTTTCATGGTAGAAGGTCGTGGTATTGTTTTAGTCTGATTCATTATAAGATTTCTTTGTTTTTGTCTACTGTAAAGTTAACAGTGTATCAGTAGGGCAGACATTACATCCCATCGCCTGATATTGTGTTCTTTAAATTGGTTCATATCTATATCTAGTCTTGTTGATAGGAATGGATAAATCATATGATGACGTCAAAATTAAACATTTTAACCAGTGAAATAATGTTATTTGTACACAAAACTCACCAATCAGAGAGCAGGGTTTGGTGAGAAAAATAAACAATTGCCGATTTTTAATTGTGACATCAAAATAGCCTAAAATACCA
Source organism: Mizuhopecten yessoensis (assembly GCF_002113885.1). Taxonomy (NCBI): domain Eukaryota; kingdom Metazoa; phylum Mollusca; class Bivalvia; order Pectinida; family Pectinidae; genus Mizuhopecten; species Mizuhopecten yessoensis. The sequence goes on from NW_018408543.1 coordinate 234,439, forward strand.
TCCCTCCTCTCAATAATTTTTGGCAGGATTGAGCTAGCTGTTCACCTTTCTTTATAAAGAAAAAAATATAATGAACAGATTATTCTTGATTTCTTGATGAATAACAGTTATATTTTCACTTGAGAGATAAACGTTTTTTACATATGTTCACCTTCGCTGTACACTCATAAACAACATCAACATATCCACCTAACTTGTGAATATGACCATTACATGAATATGACCATGAATATGACCATTACATGAATATGACCATGAATATGACCATGAATATGACCATTTCATGAATATGACCATTACATGAATATGACCATGAATATGACCATTTCATGAATATGACCATTACATGAATATGACCGTTACATGAATATGACCATGAATATTACCGTTACATGAATATGACCATTACATGAATATGCTTTGATAAGTTTTGATTTAAAAACAAATAGATATAGAATGAATAGGTATTCTTTAAGTTACTGTGTATTTTTTTAATTTATTTTTTATAAAACAGTGTCTTATTACCCTTGTTTCTCTCAATTATCCTTATTCTCTCCAATTTTGCCCTGGCTAAACATGATTTAATTTCAGGGAAACCGACATTCACGTCTCCCTTGTTAATGAAACTAGATTTAATAAATTCTATTTGAAGTGATGATTTCTTCAAAATTTTAATGATATTAAAAGAACGCGGGCGGTAATGGTAATTTGTTTACAGTAAAGTTTTGGTTTCAGTTGGAATGTTTTCTATTTTGATCTTTGCAAGGCATTTCCAATGGAGACCAGGGCCAGACCAGTCTTTACTGAAATAAAGAATTCCCCTGGAGAAATAACACTAATAAGTACCTTGTAGTATAGTGTTAGCCACGACGAATATGCAAAACGTGAATTTCAAAACATGAAAACGAAAATTTGGGAAGTTCAGCTACTTCATAGCTTCAAATGATACACACATGGAACACACAGGATTATCATTAATGTCTGAACTATTATCTGTCATCACAGGAATGCTGAGATTATGTTAATTTTGAACCTGAAAGTAACAAAAGTACAAAAAAAAAAACATAGGTCTTGTATAAAAACTACATACTTCCCTGAAGGAATTTCTTGTGAACTTCTAAATCTACAACTGAATAATCAACAGAGTTCATACCCCGTATATCCCTTTAATTTGATTCCTGCGAGATTAAGTGTCCCTACTCTTGGTTTGATCAAGGAGGCTGTACATTTATAGCGAGACAGCATTGTTACGTCCCTAATATACATGCGTAAGTTTACAAGGCCAGATTGTACAACCTTTATTTTTTCAATTAATTTCAAATTTCAAATGGTAATTTTTGATGTGCTATAAAAGGTGATATGTCTGAAGTGAGGGCAGGCTAGGACTTCCTTGTGACAGAGAAGGCTAGCCCTGTAATCCCCGTGGGGTCATAGCCAATCATATGTCAAAAACGAAATCCACAAGGTCAAGGGTCATGATGATTATGTGATCAGTTTCATCTTGGAATTCAGGTGTTATCTATATTTTTTGCTTATTTGCATTTTTACGAAGACTTCTTATTAAATTTTTATGGTTTACATTAGTGATATAAAAGCTTGGTTTAAATTTCAAGAGTTGAATATCGTTGTTGTTAATTTCCTGTATAAGACGTCTATTAACTGGGGATTGTATTGGTGGGGAGTAGCGGGTGCAGATGTCAGGACTGGTGTGTGTGTGATCAGGTATGGAATGTTATGTCACCAAGGAGCTCCACCATGATGAACATAATGATGGGCCCTACAGCAGTATACATGATGAGGGGCCCTCCATGGTGAATATCATGAGGGGCCCTACAATAGTATACATGATAAGGGGCCATCCATGGTAAACATAATAATAATAATATACAACAGTTGATATAGCGCCCTTTATAAGCCACTCTAAAGCTCTTTACAGTACATAGATATACAATTTATACAATTAATATAATCAGGATATACATTAATCAATACATTTTTTGAGGAATTCGCAGTAGCTGCCCTATCAGGTGCTAAATACTAGTCCTATGCCACCTGGCTAATATGTCCCTATGTGTGTATGCCTGTGTGTGTGCTGGAGATGTAATGTGTTCTGTTTGTAGTGGGACCGTGCTTCCAACAGCATCATTTATAGTTCCACCTCACTAGAATGCTACAGTACAGATACCGCAACATCCACCCCAGACCAATTTATACTCCACCTGGGTTGTTGGAGTTGTGTGGGCAGAAGAGAAACATTTTCTCTGAATATCCATACGTACGACGACTTCGGGGATCGAATCTCGACCGCCTGCGCGGAAGGCCAGAGTGTTAACCACTCGACAAATCTGCCCATAATGAGGGTCCCTTCGGCAGTATACAAAATGTGGGGGCCTCTACGGTGAATATAATAAGGGGTCCTACATATGGTATCCATGAGTGGCCTGTTATGATATACATAATTAGGGGTCTACCATGATACAAATAATTGACGGCCCTACAATATATAGATAATCAGTTTGTTGTTTCAACTTCTTTCTTTAGAGTAATGGGCCTTACATATCATTATGACAAAGTACATGCATTATAGCAATATACATAATTGTGTTGCAAAGTACAGATTAAATCCAGAGTTATCTCCCCTTTGTATCATCCTTGATTTTACCTTTGGTCTGTTAGTTTATGCAGAACAACCGGTACGTCCTTTTTAGCTCACTTGGCCCTGAATGGCCATGTGAGCTTATGGCATGGTGCGTCGTCCGTCGTCCGTCAAAATGTTTGTTCAAATGAATAACCAAAAGGCCCAGGGTACTGATATTGGGCCTGTAGCATGCTGGGATGAAGGGCTACCAACTTTGTTCAAATGAATGACCTTGACCCAATTTAAAGGTCACAGGGGTGTCAAATGTCGTAAATTCTTCAAACGACTTCTTCTCAATAACCAAAAGACCCAGGGTACTGAAATTTGGCCTGTAGCATGCTGGGATGAAGGGCTACCAACTTTGTTCAAATGAATGACCTTGACCCTCTTTCAAGGTCACAGGGGTCAAATATGTTAAAATCTTCAAACGACTTCTTCTCAATAACCAAAAGGCCCAGGGTACTGATATTGGGCCTGTAGCATGCTTTGATGAAGTCTCTTCCGGCTCTTGTAGCAATGCCTAGCACTATTTACTCGTGTAGCGAGACTACACATAGATAGTCTAGAATCCGCTCGCCTACACCGAGTTGAGGCCATTGAATTTACCCATTTCTACATGACCTTTGTTCCATCCTGATCATATGTACACTACTTCAACCATATACAATATATATGCGATGCAGTAACTACTACCTGCACATTTCACGATTAGATCCACTTAGAGGAACAAAGGACATGTATACATGTACTAGTATGTATATTGTAATGTAGGGTTTGTTTACAACTGAGTTTGCCCCTTACGCCAAAGTATATGTTATTGGTTACTTGATTATAAGATGAAGATGTATGTTGTTGATGTATAAGTAATAAATATGTTGTATATATATGTATATCACTCTCATAGTTATTTGTTCAACATAAATGATTGACATTAACTTATATTCAAGGTCACAGGAGTCAAATATGTTAAAAACCTGTAATACAACTTCTGAATAACCAAAATGCTTAGGATGATGATGATATTTGGCCAGTAGCATGCTGGAATAAAGGATTACTGAGTTTGTCCAAATGAAAAAAACTTTTAACAACTTCTTCTGAATAACCAAGAGGTATAAGGTGATGATATTTTGCCAGTAACATGCTCGGATGAAGGGCTACCAAGTTTGTTCAAATAAATGACCTTGACTTTCAAGGTCACAAGGGTTGAATATGTTAAAAACCTTTAAACGACATCTTAATAAGCAAAAGGCCAAGGGTGATGATATTTGGCTATTAACATGCTGAGATGAAGGACTACGAAGTGAATGACCTTCGCCCATATTCAAGGTCACAGTGGTCAATATATGTTTAAATCTTTAAATGATTTGTTCTGTATAACCAAAAGGTTGAGGGTAATGATATTTTGCCAGAAGCATGCTGGGTTGGAAGACTATAAACTATGTTCAACCTAATGTCCTTGTTTGACATTCAAGGTCACAGGCGTCATATGTTAATATTTTAATAGGTTCTTATGAATCAAACACTCATATTCTGCCTGTAGCTGTATTTTAATCCACTTTTAAGATTACATGTGTGAGATTGATACCAGGTGAGCGATGCATGCCCATTGGGCCTCTTGTTTAAATGTAATATTTTCGGGTATAAATCCTGGCTGACCTGCAAATTTGTATGCAGGCTTGCAAGGCTTGGTCAAGGCTTGTCTGAAAGCAGTATCAGATTACTGGCTCCGAACTTATTTCATAGACGAACAACTCTGGTCCAACCGGTTCAACTGTTTGGACTGCAATAAACGTAACAAGGCCCTTATCTTAATTCCGCAGAGAAAGAAAACCAACAGATGATGTACAAAGTTTGAATACAAACATTTTAGTATTACATAATCTCTACCTGAAATATACTGAAAATGGAGAAGGAAATGCATAACAAATGGTAATTCATTGTTATATTTATGGAGTTAGCATCTTTTGGTGTATCATAGGTTTGCTTTACATTAAATATACATTCAGGCAAAACTGTTTATTATCCAAAAATGCAATAAACAATGTACAGGGGTAAAAAAGGAAAGCCAAAGGAGCAGAATGGATTATTTTTGATACTTTGCTCAAGTGACCTATTCTAATTGCTTTCCGTCTGTTGTCCGTTGTGCGTAAACTTTTTACATTTTCAACATTTTCTCAAGAACCAGTGGATGGGTTTTTTTCAAACTTGGTCAGCATCATCCTTGGTAGATAAGGATTCCTACCCCAACCGCTGGGGCCAGGGCGGGGCCCCAAAGGAAAAATGTGCTAACCCAATATTTCAAAAATCTTCTTCTCCAGACTCAGAGGTACTACATTCAATTTCAATGCATCAAAAGAAAGATCATCAGGGGCTTTATTTAAATTGTAAATTTCAGGACCCCCCAGCTATCCGTTCTCCCTTGGGGAGGAGACTTTAGTTTATATAGGGAAATAACACTTTTGGGTATATTTTATCCATTTTTAGCAGAAAATTACTCAAACCTAGTCAGAATCATCTTTAGTGAATGATGGTATTACATTGTAAAATTAGGATTCCTGCCCGATCCCCAGGGGCTAGGGCGGGGCCCCAAAGGGAACATTTACCAGTATTTTCATATTCTTATCCTTTGATGACATGACAAGTATTGTATTTCACTTAGTTTACATGCTGATTTCCACATCACAAATCAATAAAATAGTACCGCTAAGGCCCTTGGGCCTCTTCTTCATAATATTTTTTATGCGGAGACAAGAACAATTCTGAAATGTAACTGACTCTTATAGAGGTGACTTTGGTTTCCAGGAGAGTAGTAAAGTTTGGTCTGATTGATGGTACCTATGAACTGACCTGACCTTGATCCACTAGTCATTTGCATATTCATCAGATATATTGTAAAGGATTTGCTGGCTGTATTGGGTAAATATAAGGCTGTGATAGACCTGCTCAGGTGTATACGGGACACTGGAACACCGACACTCGTAAAGAGATCGTAAAGTTTGAATTAAATGCGATGAGTTTAGATATTGTGATTGTAGGATAGGGGCTGATGGATGTCTGGAGCGAGAGTTATTTATAAATCTTATAAAAAGACATTATCAATAGGCATGAATATATATGTGATAAATAAAAAGATTTCATTTGCAAATTATGGATGAAATCTGAAGCTATGAAGTTTGACACTTGACTACCGCTGCTAGCTCTAACTGACACAGGGATGGCTTCGTACTGCGATACTGATCTAAGGCAGGGCGATCGTGTCGCAGGTCATTAACTTCGCCGGTCTCACTTGGGTAGATTTGCTGTGAAGAAAGATGAAGTATAGCCGATCCTTTGGGTAGATGTGTATTATTGGTGCACCTGTAGACCATACTACTGATTGTCGCGAGTAATTATAGACTCTCAACATCACATTAGTCCTCCATGGTGGCAATGGAGCAGGTAACCGTGGGATACGACCAATGAAAGGGGCCAACAATACCTCAAATTGCTCCTAACATTTACCCGTGGCTGTTTTAATAGTCGATAGTCAATCATCGTTTTATTACACATTTGGTACCAATTGAAGTATTTTGTGGACAATTATAGTTATTGAGTGTTGGATTTCACTAATATGTATATTTATGATACTGTCATTTTCGTGTAGTGATGTCAATGATTTCTGTTGCGTATGTAATGGCTATAAACCAGAGGGAGGTGTAGAACCAGATGTTACTCCTACTGTTTCCAAATAAATGTTACTCGTATTGATCCCCAATAAATGCTACTCCTACCGTTCCCCAATAAATGTTACTCTTACTGTTTCCCAATAAATGTTACTCCTACTGTTCCCCAATAAATGTTACTCCTACTGTTCCTCAATATATGTTACTCCTACTGTTCCCCAATAAATGTTACTCCTACTGTTCCCCAATAAATGCTACTCCTACTGTTCCCCAAATAATGTTACTCCTACTGTTCCCCAATAAATGTTACTCAATAAATGTTACTCCTACTGTTCCCCAATAAATGTTACTCCTACTGTTTCCCAATAAATGTTACTCTTACTGTTCCCCAAATAATGATACTCCTACTGTTCCCCAATAAATGTTACTCAATAAATGTTACTCCTAATGTTCCCCAATAAATGTTACTCAATATATGTTACTCCTACTGTTCCCCAATAAATGTTACTCCTACTGTTCCCCAAATAATGTTACTCCTACTGCTCCCCAATAAATGTTACTTCTACTGTTTCCCAATAAATGTTACTCCTACTGTTCCCCAATGAATGTTACTCCTACTGTTTCCCAATAAATGTTACTCTTACTGTTCCCCAAATAATGATACTCCTACTGTTCCCCAATAAATGTTACTCAATAAATGTTACTCCTAATGTTCCCCAATAAATGTTACTCAATATATGTTACTCCTACTGTTCCCCAATAAATGTTACTCCTACTGTTCCCCAAATAATGT
>NW_018408543.1:243799-264521 GCF_002113885.1 Mizuhopecten yessoensis
TACTCCTACTGTTCCCCAATAAATGCTACTCCTACTGTTCCCCAATAAATGTTACTCCTACTGTTCCCCAATAAATGCTACTCCTACTGTTCCCCAATAAATGCTACTCCTACTGTTCCCCAATAAATGTTACTCCTACTGTTCCTCTCACATTAGGAGAGTACTACATGCAGTCTCAGGGAGTGTTTATCGACAGAGATATCACCAGAGTTGACACAAAATTGTAAAACCTTACCAAACTTATCCCTAAATTGATAAGACAAGTGGCAGATTGTATAACGTTTATGTGACACAAAAAGTAAGCTAAGAATAATTATTTGCACACCTGTAGCAGACAAAGTAACGACTTAACGCCAGTCAAGGCGAGAACTCACAGGTAGGTTCGGGACCGCCGGTGGCCATATGTTGATGAGCTGGCCCGGTAGGAGCATGGCTCGCTCCAGAGGAAGTGTGTGTTAATTCGGTATCACTGGCCACAGCATGCCACCACAGGGTCCCTTGTCATCAGACAAAATTAAGTAGGGTTCTGATTTCAAAGTCGACCATTTATCATGTCAATGTATACTGTCTCTTTAAATCCATTCTAAATTCAAGAGATTTGTATACTTTCCCCAGATCTTTTTTCAAGATGGGGTTTCATGATAGGATTTTTTTTTCTTTTGATAAAGTAACATTTGGGTAATTTATATGAGTGTGTTTTTGTGTGGGATGTCTGAAGACCAGCTATCTGTAAGGGTTAGGTATAACACTGGGAGGGGCGGGGGGCGGACACATTCATACTGGTACGGTCACCAGGTCACTTACACTACAGCATTCACCAGACGGGCATGGTCTGGTGGCGGACTTTCAAATCAAAACTGACCATTCAATTCTAGTGGAATAGGTTTCAGAATTTGGCTGAAACCTATACCTTTTCATTAATACAATATCTAGCTGAGGCTTGCATGTCTCCAATGGCCTTCTTTATGAAGCCAAACATCTAATCCCCAATGAAACTCTATAGTTTAAGTACATCTTCTGGCATTGATTGACCATATTCAAAAAGTTTGTTCAGTGTTACAAAAAAGGACACACAGTATTATGTACTTTTGATGTAACGTAAAAAATTACCTCTACTGTTGTCCTGGAAACCTTGGTACATTTGTATTTCATGTTTGAATCCTCTGTGTTCAATATCTCAAAACCTGAATCTTTGTAGTGGGATGTCTAAAACTTGAATATTTGGTTAAGGATTGTCTTAAACTTGAATCTTTGGAAGGTCTCAAACATGAGTATATGGTTAAGGATTATCTTAAACTTGAATCTTTGGAAGGTCTCAAACATGAGTATTTGGTTAAGGATTATCTTAAACTTGAATCTTTCGAAAGTCTCAAACATGAGTATTTGGTTAAGGATTATCTTAAACTTGAATCTTTCGAAAGTCTCAAACATGAGTATTTTGTTAAGGATTATCTTAAACTTGAACCTTTCGAAAGTCTCAAACATGAGAATTTGGTTAAGGATTATCTTAAACATGAATCTTTGGAAGGTCGCAAACATGAGTATTTGGTTAAGGATTATCTTAAACATGAATCTTTGGAAGGTCGCAAACATGAGTATTTGGTTAAGGATTATCTTAAACATGAATCTTTGGAAGGTCTCAAACATTAGTATTTGGTTAAGGATTATCTTAAACTTGAATCTTTGGAAGGTCTCAAACATGAATATTTGATTAAGGAGGTATTGTTCTTGAATATGAGGTGTTGAATGTAGAAAGTCTCAAACATGAGTATTTGGTTAAGGATTATCTTAAACTTGAGTATTTGGTGTTGAATATATCAAACTTGAATCTTTGGTTTGGATTTTATCTTAAGCTTGAATCTTTGGAAAGTTTCAAACATGAGTATTTGGTTATTAAACTTAAATCTTTGGTTTGGGTTGTCTTTAACTAGAATTCTTGGTGTGGGGTGTCTTAAATCTGAATTATTGTTATTATGGTTTGTCTTAAACTTGATTCTTTCATGGGGAATATTGCAAATAAAAGACTTTTGTATGGGACATGTAAAGCTTGATTCCTTGGTATTGGAGGTATCAGCTTGTATGTCACATTAGGGATACTTCACTCTTCAACAAGAATTCAGTCAAACCTACATAAATCGAACTTCGAAGATTCAAATTTCTGAATGTGTCAAACTTGGGCAAAGTCCTGAACTTTTTCTTTATATAACACTTCTAATAATCTATTCATGAATAAAACTTTTAATGAGTCAAGTTTCTTGCAATTTCAAATAATGATAAAGGTAACGACTAATATATCAAAGTAAAACAATAACCTGTATGAGAACATTGAAATGTCCTGGGGTCATTTTAACACCCAAACATGCGAACAACAGTGTATAAACATATATAAAAAATATTTTGCTAATAACTGTAAATCCAATATTTATTGATTTCAAATTAAATTTCTTGTTTGTGTTCCATCACTTTACAATCACATTCGGTCTTATACAGTAATCTTAAAGATTTTTGAAGTTCAACATTCATGAGTCGAAGTCTCGATGTTTCTAAATTTTCACGATGGTCCTGCAAAATGTGTATCCTGCTTCAACAAGTGACATGTTCCAGCTTTGAATCCTCAGTGTTTTATGTCTAAAGCTTGAATCTTCAGTGTTTTATGTCTAAAGCTTGAATCCATGGTGGCAAATTCTTAAATGACCTCAGCTGTTAATAGAATGTTAAACAAAATAAAACTATGGTGTACGTGGGATCAATGAGGTCAGATAGTCCATGCTTGTTGTTAGTTGATATTTCCTCTGACACCAATGGGAGATACCCTCCTGAGCTTGAAATCAAGGGCACTACAGACTCTTCTTCTTCTTCAGGTTCTTTCCTCGGTCTTTACTTGCAACGTGAACAACAGGGACAGCTTACTACTAAGCTGTATGATAAATGGGACAATATCAACTTTGCTGTCATAAACTTTCCCTTTCTTGACAGTAACACCATTGCATCCCCTAATATGGTGTTAATATGTACCAGTTGATTCAGTATTCGAGAGCTTGATCTGAATGTCATGACTTCCTTGATAGCTGTCGACTACTGACGGACAAACTTACAACACGGGGTTTCCGTGATAGGTGTCGACTACTGACGGACAAACTTACAACACAGGGTTTCCGTGATAGATGTCGACTACTGACGGACAAACTTACAACACAGGGTTTCCGTGACAGCTGTCGACTACTGATGGACAAACTAACAACACATGGTTTCCATGATAGATGTCGACTGTTGACAGACAAACTTACAACACATGGTTTCCGTGATAGATGTCGACTGCTGACGGACAAACGTACAACACAGGGTTTCCGTGATAAATGTCAACTACTGACAGACAAACTTACAACACAGGGTTTCCGTGATAGATGTCGACTACTGACGGACAAACTTACAACACAGGGATTCCGTGATAGATGTCGACTGCTGACGGACAAACGTACAACACAGGGTTTCCGTGATAGATGTCGACTACTGACGGACAAACTTACAACACAGGGTTTCCGTGATAGATGTCGACTGCTGACGGACAAACTTACAAGATAGAATTTCCAAAGATCAGGTTGATGAAGACTTTGGACAAGTGTTATGGTCGCTATCATGATCTCACAGGGAAACATGCTGTCTCTTTGTGTGATATGAAGGTCGATGTTTTTTATAATGCTCATTGTCATTACCCAAGTTCTTGATGTGAGGACGTAACATTACTTGGATGTGACCTTTATTTACATGGCAGGGGTCGTCGATGAAGCAGGAGACGTTTTCCCCTTCCGGAACACCCTTGTCATGTTCTCCTTGTAAATATTTCCTTTGTTTACATTTTGCTCTAGTTTTACTGATTTTTAGATGGAACTATGGTTTTGTTGACACTTTTGTATCTTTACTGTCCTAACTGTCTTTATTTTTCCCACCAGGTATTTCTTTCCAACGTACGAGAATGACAACCTTCTGTGTCAGATACAGGATGATGACGGAGAGGAGCAGACCACTGGTAATGCGACATGTTGCAAGGGTAAAGTGACTGTTATTGCAGAGGATGTTCCTGATGTGGGACAGACCATTTTGTCACAGGAGCGGGTCAGACAGGATATTATCTCCTAGCATTGCTGACATGGTAAACCATTATAGCAGAGGATGTTCCTGATGTGGGACAGACCATTTTGTCCGAGGAGCGGGTCAGACAGGATATTATCTCCTAGCATTGCTGACATGGTAAACCGTTATAGCGGAGGATGTTTCTGATGTGGGACAGACCATTTTGTCCGAGGAGCGGGTCAGACAGGATATTATCTCCTAGCATTGCTGACATGGTAAACCGTTACAGCGGAGGATGTTCCTGATGTGAGACAGACCATTTTGTCAGAGGAGCGGGTCAGATAGGATATTATCTCCTAGCATTGCTGACATGGTAAACCGTTATAGCGGAGGATGTTCCTGATGTGGGACAGACCATTTTGTCCGAGGAGCGGGTCAGACAGGATATTATCTCCTAGCTTTGCTGACATGGACTTATCCTTCTCTGTTACTTTCATCTTATGGATGGTATACCTGGTAGCATTCTACAAAAAAAAAAATTGGGGCGACATCTTTATCGTGATATTTAAAGATTTTTGATTATTTCTTCCAATCAGATACTTGTGAAATTATGAATGCAATCTTTACAATAACTCGGTTACAGTCCTTTCACAGTCTAAAACATGTAATAAATAATCTATTGTTTGCTGGGTTTGAGGTAAATATGTATTTTGTTCTACTTGAAGATCAGACCATTGCCCTTTACCAATTGGTTTGCATTTTTTAGCAGAAGGTTCAACAAAACATAGGTTGTGCTGGATTCCAGATAACAGCTGGGTTGTCACAACCTCCTTAAGCAGCTACACAAATAATGTTTTTGGTAGTTTTGCTATTGCTGTGAACCATCAAACCCTCTTTGTTGTTTTTTAAACAGTTATTGTTGACATATCATGATGACATGTCAAATGACACCACAATAGATATTTTTGGGTTATGGTTACAACTGCTAAAACGTGTTATTTTACTATACGAATTAATAAGAATACACATACTTAGCAAAAGTACAGCAGTGTGCTATATTTGGCTAATATCATTCAACTTTTGCTAGTCAAATTGTTGATTAGGAATCCTTGTTATTTATTTATTAAATTTGTACAAATGTAAAAATGTTTTTGTCGTGTTTGTTGACTTTTTTGTATTTTTGTTTAAAATAATTCCTTTTTCAGTTAATTGTAAAGGGAAGTAATCACAGCTTAGTGGATTGACTGTTGTGATACTGTCTGCAATATCTGCCTCATTGAAATAGTGATGAACGCTTCAGTTTGATTTTGTATTTCTAAACTTTTGTTTAACAGTTACTTGAAGGCAAATAACAAAACATGTAACAACAGAGAAAATTTGAAGTTCATGCAATATATTGATTTACAACGATGTGAGTAATCTAAATAATTTCTACGATAGTTCATACTGGCATGAATACAAGACAAAACTCCCCTTCAGACACGCTGCTGTTTGTGTCAGTATGTTGATAGGAATACTACACATATCATTAAGAAATCAAAATGAATTGCCAATGATAAATCTTGCCTATGGACATTTCATATTTCTTTATTTCCTAGAGAAGCTATAAATCTATTTGAAAATACAGGAGATATTTTCCAGTTTGACGGGTCAGTTCACTAATGCCCTATTGTCTACTACATGTGGTAGTTTATATATGTTATACACAGTGGCAATGAGTGACAGAAATAAACTGATTGAGTTTGGGATAAAAACAATTGGTCACGGTGTGTTGATGTCTGTTGACCGGAGGGGGTTCATGCTGCCATATTTACCGGTATGATCAGCAATTGAGGGGTGTGAATCACTGCTGTACCGCGTACGCAGTCGACATCACTTTTATAAAAGTATTCCAACACTTTGATGTGTCACAAGTAACGGAGAAAGAATTTAACTTCGTATTTGTCCCAGAGCGTGTGATATCCTACAGTGTTATATGTGGTTATACTAGGTGTCAATATCATCCATCAACTCTGCTAAATGTGGAGATTAATGGCTGAACAGGAAATAATGGTTAAATATCACAAACTTACATGTTGTGAAATAAACGGAAAATTAATTCTGTTTTACAGCAGATGTGCATTGTATGAGTTGTCCATAAGAAATGTTTGTTGTATTTTTTTATTTATTTTTTGTGAACTAAAACAATCCTCTTTAGGCCAAAAAGACTGAAAATGGAGATAGGACATAAAACAATACAAAAAACAAAAACAAAAAGTCTCTTTGAAAAAGCCATTGCCAAGTATGCAAATGTGTTAAGAAACTATTGACAGCATCCAGTAGTTCTAATAAGGAAACCAAATGACAGCATCCAGTAGTTCTAATAAGGAAACCAAATGACAGCATCCAGTAGTTCTAATAAGGAAACTAATTGATGTGGTTTTATTGAGTTTAACGTCCTATCAACAGCTTCAATTGGAATTCTTCTTCTTCTTCCAGTAATTGCCCCAATCAACAAGTCGATGCTTCTGAATTGTCCAATAATAAAGTGTATGAGGGAACAGATCCTATTTGTCGGCTCTAAAACCTTGGATACAGAAGTAAGCTGGAAATGTGTTTTATGCTATACTACTGGTGTTCTTGTTCCTTATATGTATGTAGGAATCCAGCTTGTTAAACGTTCTACAACATATGTAAGTTAACGGTCAAATGTCCTGTACTTAGTATCTATGTCGATTGCACTGGTATCAAAACCCCTGGATATTGTTTCATTGGAATTACTATTCATTCTGATCTAAAGGACACTTGTAATGCTCAATGGACGTCCATGCTCTCTACAAACATTATGCCGATATGAAACTGTATTAGTATATAGGAATCAGTCTGTTGGAATGGAAATACGTATCATGTACAGGTAATATAACTGATTACCTCCAACACTTAACTATAGACACCATTGTGCTTAAATCATTACAGAGGCATACAGTGTAATTCTCTATAAATATATAGCGGATCAATTGATAATGCTGCAAAAATATAGAATATTTCGTCATGTCGGACGCAGTCCATACTTGCTGAAAAAAATCACATTGGAGTTCATTCGGTAGAGAACCATCTCCCTACAACCAATGTTAAATTTCATCATGTCTATATTCTACCACGAGTCGGATGATTGCCACTGTTAGAGCAAGTAGGGTATCTTTTGTTACTGGAGATTTAAGAGGATCAGATACAGGTTTTGTTTTGCCAAGATTTGATGACAGATATCATCAAATTGTTATCGGTTTTAGAAAAGACAAATCTAAAGTTCTGTAAATAAGCAAGAACAAATCAACAAGCGATGATGTTTGAACATTTAATTTAATTCGCGGGGAAGGATTGTCTTGCGATCCGCTTTTTGAATGAGATAGTTTGTTCGTTCTTTGTTTAAGATGTGAAGCCGTGGAAAACAGTACGTCTTACCAGATAGTAATACCGACGTCCAAACAATTATTATTTTGGATATTGAAATAAAACGTCAAAGTGAGATATATAAGAGAGTTGAGTTGAATTGAACCCCTAATGAAGCAGTAACATATTCTTGATATTAATGTAACCTAGTCTGTCGGTGAACGTGATATCATTCTTGCGTTGAATGTTCCCGTCTTCACTGGTTGACTTTTTAAAGTCATTTCGCCGTTGTTTCTTGTCATATCTTCTATTGGATCAAAACCAATCAGATTGGAGCACAGAACATAGATCTTAATATCAACACTTGTCATGATACCAGAAAGTCTTTTGTTGATGTTTCAAGTAGATTTCACGCGTATATCATCTTGTTCTTTTACAGCAAATAAGGAACCAGTCGTGCTCATATCGGATACTAACATTGAACCAATCACGCACATGTTAGCTAGAATATGTGAAGTGATTTACCTGTGTTAATAGCGACACTTTGCCTAATATATACCATGTTATATCAGCTTTTTTCATCGACAGTTTGTTTTAAAAAAAAAATGAATATGTATACAATATTCAATAAAATCTTTGTTATGAAGTTTTTCGAATTTGTATACAATATTCAATAAAATCTTTGTTATGAAGTTTTTCGAATATGTATACAATATTCAATAAAATCTTTGTGAACTGAAATGTTTTAAAGCTTCCACGTGCCTTTTGGTTGCCCCATCGCCCCGTTTTGTCTGTTTTGTCTAGCTTGATCAAGAAGTAGAATAACGAATAAACATAATCGAACATCGTCATCCATTGGTAAAATGCACTCATTGATACAAGATGGCATACACTCCTTCATTTAAATCACTGTTTTACCCACTGAGATATTCAGATGTCTCGTTATTGTGATATTCGCTGATTTCCAGCCTTTTAACTGACTTCATAATGGGCGTGAAAACCGTCAAAAACTGCAAGATGTTTCAGATAAAATTGATTCAATCATAATTTACAAACTAGTTACTTGGATTGAGGTGGGGCAAAGTTCCAAATCGAGAGGAGAACTCGAGGCTTGATGACTGTGCATGTTATGTTACAGCTGACCTCACATTTAGATTCACATGCCTGATTGATAGATATGTCAAGCTATTGGCATATCGTACCCTAATATCTACGTTTTGAGTAATTTCTTTTAATTTTTTCTTTTTGAGAGGGAACATAACTTGAAAGACATATATACCTATAATATATAGAATTGAAAATTGACGGCATTTCGCTTACATTGAGTTATTCTGCTTCTTTTGTGCCTTTGTATTAATGAAACTCATTTCTCACTCTCTGACACGTTGCTCATCCAGAAAATTGCACGTCAGACTGGAAGAAAGTATTTGTTTCCGTGGTAAGGTGTCAGTTATACAATTGATAATTCAATTTCCCTTACCTACACAAGTAACGATATACATACAAATTGAGCCTTCGCAACTCCTCGCTTTCCGACACCTCATTCAAGCGGATAATTGTTCATCAACCCGTGAATAACACTTTGTTTCCAAGGTAGATACAATGGAGTATCCCTATCTCCTTGTCAACAGGCCTCGGCCATTCTATGGGTCCAGCCATTCACCACATACGTCTGATCCGCAGATACGGCCCAGCGATATCTTGTTCCCATTTGGAAACATTTGTGCGGTTGATTACATTGATCCAGGCCCCGGATGCACCTAGCCAGTTCAGGGTTAAATCAACACAGTGTTCTACCCTTGAATACAGATTCCAAGATAGCATTTCAATTCCATCTCGGCTGTCAAGATAATCAGGGACAAAGTTTATTTACCTAGAGGCTTTAAAATCACCATTATTGCTATGTCCTGCGATTCTCCCTGAATGTGAGAATTTGTCCTGTGAATAAAATGTTAAATATAAATTTGTGGTAAACCTCCCAGGAAGTGTGTTGATTTAAGCAGACGTTATCTACGGGTCATTTCGAGGTGTTAGGTAAGGTGTTGAAAAGCTGATGAAACTCAAACCAATACAGTACATAGACCTAACAATAATGTTCGAGATAATAAAAAATCCTTCGCCATGACAACTTAATCCAATTTGAATTGTTTGTAGTTATATTGTGTTTTACCTGAAAGGCATCACCCGTCCTATTTACAGACCCCTAATTTCATTTAAATAATGCTTAAATGTTCTTGTCGCTGACGGTACAGTACCATTGATTAAGGGGCTCCATCAATACTGGTGATTTATGTTCTAGCAGTGTCTGTTGCCGCTCCCGCAAGACGAATTCTACTTTTCAATTCTGGTTATGTTTCCCAACGTCTTCGTGGATGGTTTACATATATTCTTTTACAATATCTAGCGCCCTTGTCTCTTGTAAGCGCCTTCATTTGCTCTCGTTAATTGAAATAGTTCTCTCCTTGGTGAATCCTACTTCTCTTGGCCATAAATTTCTATTTGATGGACCTTTTAAATTGAATTTTATTTTTCTGAATGGTCGAGTCCTTCTGGACCTTCGTTACTAGAGGTTGTTCCAGACACAGGGTATATTAGACAAGACATTTGCGGTATGGCGTTCTACTTTGATTGCTGGAATGTGGTTTAATTTAAATGCTGTACGTGGCTATTATACAACACTAAACAGAAGATCCGTTTGCTAATTAGATCGGTTTTAACCCTCAGGTTTATAGTTTTGTTGGAGATAAAAATGTTCGAGACCTGTGTGTGAATAAATTGAAATTGAATGTATTTGCTATGTTTGAACGACGCTAATTGTTCGTATACAATGTAGTGTATTTGTTGATTTGATGGTCTTGTACCATTGCGTCAAAAAGGCAAACACGAGACTTCATTTAAACTCCGTCTGTTCAATCAGACGGTATGGAATCGATGGTTTACGTTGGTCACCTTAAAATAGTAATTTGATTAAAAGTGTTTGAGACAGAAATACAGTTATTTCAAGTGCTTAAAGTGGTGCTCCGTTTAATGCAGCGATCGTAAGTTAGTTCATTTGCTAATGTGTTTCTGACTGGTAACAATGTGACCGAGACATGAAAGCAGACAGATATATTTATACTGGTGTGCAGATATGTAAATAGTTTACCTACTCTCTTTCAAGTCGGCCGGATGAGACTAAAAGGGTGTCCTTATTTACATTCCCATCACTTTAATTGAAACCTCAGGTTGTTGGTGTGATCTTCAAGGCAGATATCTAACAGTACATAACAGGATTAGATGATATCTAAACTACCAATAAATGTGTTCTACACATTATATAAATCTTACTTGGCCGTGGACATGCTGGCCATTACATGTAGAAAGTCACATCTGATAGTACAGTTCAACTTGCTCAGGAGACCACCACTATTAAACGACAACCTTTGTTAAGAAACTTCTTTTAGAGCTTCCCATCGCAGTTATTTTTATGTTAACTGAACCCGTATTTGAAGACCAAATATAACAGGTACTAATTGTAATGGGGGACCATTACAGAAGTCTCCCAAACCCTGCAGTTGAGTTCGAGTTGCCAAAATACACCTACATACCAAATTTGAACGAAATCAAACAATATCTAAATTTCGACCAATAAGAACCCAGTATACAGCAGCCATTTAAGACGCGCAGTTGCGAATAAATATGTCTTGCACATCTAGACATATGGCCCAATACTCATGTGAAGTTTCATTGGAATCCAACAAAGGCTTCTAAGAAAACGAGTAGACAAAAATTTCCGGCGGAACGAGGAAGAGGAGAAGAAAAAGAAGAATAACAAGTACTAATTGTAATGGGGGACCATTACAGAAGTCCCCCAAACCCCCGCACTTATGTTCGTAGTGCCAAAATAGACCGACATATGAAATTTGAGCAAAATCCAATATTTAATTTCGAATAAACAGAGCCCGTGGCGGCCATCTTTGTTAACCGATCGGAAAATAAAAGGTCATTTGCACACACACTTACCATGATGAACACTTGTGTTAAGTTTCATTATTTTCGTCCAATAGTTTTCGAGAAATGTGTCGGAAACTTTTACGGCGGAAGAACAAGAACAAGAAGAGGAGGAAGAAGAGGCAGAAGAAGAAGAATAAAACCAATAAATCCCCCACTTCGTTTGGGGGACTTAATAAGAAACGAAATAAAACCAATAAGTTCCCCACTTCGTTTGGGGGACTTAATAAGAGACCATTTTATGAAGATGTGTGAGTACAAGTTTGACTGTAGATCTATAACAATTTTGGCCAATGTCGTTATCTTGTACAGGTTTCAAGCATCCTATCGAATGTTTGCTGTCAATGTTTGGTTTTGTCTTTATAAACAACTCTTCCGTAATACCTCTAAGACTGTTATATGGCGGTATGAGTAACGCACTCCTTCTAAACCATTGATTTAGACACCAGCACGTAAATATGTCTCTAATCTTGTCTTCAAATTAACTTTTATTTCGTTTATTTTACCATGATACTGTGAATGAGCTAGAAGGCTCGCTTATGTGGTCAAGGTCAAACCAAAGTTTGCACTAGGATTTTTTAAATTAGAAACAAGTGCTGGAGTTGATTATCAAGAGTCCTCAACAAATGTGATGGTTCCTTAATGTTGTCTTTCTTAAAGGAAGCACAAGTGACAAGACAGGGAAGAACTTACGACTTTGATTATGAATTCTTTTTAATATTTGCTTTATATTACTAATATGAAAATATGTAAGTTGTTTTCAATCATCATTGAAACTAATATATCATGTTTGTGGTCAGCTAGTTAACAGGTTTGGAGGACTGCATGAGTAAAGCTTGGTGGCCAGAGATTGATGTGTTCAGATACTGGGGCCTGTGACAAACTCCTAGGTATGTCAGGGTAAAGTTGTGTTTCATATTAACCACAAATATTTTGTTATTTATTGGGCGCTCACCTTACAACCAGAGGTCACCTTCGTGTAGAAACTTGACCAGTAGTGTGGTCAGCATCTAGTAGTATACTGTATATAAATATTATCGCTAACGTCTATCGGTGATCACATCTGATATTTAAAATAGACACCCTGCTTATGTATAATGTGATATACTCTACTGACATTGAGATGTGAAGGGAACATATCATTTTCAGACGATCGACGTAAAGTTTATGGCTGTGATCTTCGGGAAGACAATCTGAATAACCATATGTAAATACATGTATTGATGTACAGTATCACAATCTATTAGTATGGGTATTTTCAGTCGTAAAGCCATTTAAAACGGTGCCCGTGTAGAGTTTGCACATATGATGAACACAAAGATACGATATTATGTTTTTATTCGGCAAATACCTTGATAAACTCAAGGACATGTTTGGGATACTTATCATTGTCCGTTGTTATTTCTGGTCCATGTTGTTTTCCCTTTTCTTTCTTTATTCCAGTTTTTGTTATTTGCCAATCTAAATTCACTATTGCTTATATATACAATGTCCTTACAGGATACTATTCTTGTCGAATCAATATTTTATTTGTTAATGTACTTTGAGTACTTATTTGCAAAAAAAGATAATTTCTGAACTTACAAAGTCTATATTATAAATAATACCATACAATGTACTGTATACTATCACATACAATGCATAAGCCAAAACAATACAATATCCACACACTACCTTACAATGTATTGTATAATATCCTAAACAATGTATTAATTCTACATTCTACAATACAATTACTGTGTATTAGCCTAAACAATATAAGTTCTACCTACTTTACAATGTATTTATACTATCCTATACAATGTATAAGTTATACACCCTACTACACAGTTAACTGTATACTAGCCTAAACAATATAAGTTCTTCCTACTTTACAATGTATCGTATACTATCCTATACAATGTATAAGTTATACACCCTACTACGCAGTTAACTGTATACTAGCCTAAACAATATAAGTTCTACCTACCTTACAATGTATCGTATACTATCCTATACAATGTATAAGTTATACACCCTACTACACAGTTAACTGTATACTAGCCTAAACAATATAAGTTCTTCCTACTTTACAATGTATCGTATACTATCCTATACAATGTATCGTATACTATCCTATACAATGTATCGTATACTAACCTATTCAATGTATCGTATACTATCCTATACAATGTATCGTATACTATCCTATACAATGTATAAGTTATACACCCTACTGCTCAGTTAACTGTATACTAGCCTAAACAATATAAGTTCTACCTACTTGACAATGTATCGTATACTATCCTATACAATGTATAAGTTATACCCCCTACTACACAGTTAACTGTATACTAGCCTAAACAATATAAGCTCTTCCTACTTTACAATGTATCGTATACTATCCTATACAATGTATCGTATACTATCCTATAAAATGTATAAGATATCCACCCTACTGCTCAGTTAACTGTATACTAGCCTAAACAATATAAGTTCTACCTACTTTACAATGTATCGTATACTATCATATACAATGTATTGTATACTATCCTATACAATATATAAGTTATACACCCTACTACACAGTTAACTGTATACTAGCCTAAGCAATATAAGTTCTACCTACTTTACAATGTATCGTATACTATCCTATACAATGTATCGTATACTATCCTATACAATGTATTGGATACTATCCTATACAATGTATTGTATACTATCCTATACAATGTATAAATTATACACCCTACTACACAGCTAACTGTGTACTAGCCTAAACAATATAAGCTCTACCTACTTAACAATGTATTGTATACTATCCTATACAATGTATAAATTATACACCCTACTACACAGCTAACTGTGTACTAGCCTAAACAATATAAGCTCTACCTACTTTACAATGTATTGTATACTCTCCTATACAATGTATAAGTTATACACCCTACTACATACAATGTATTGTATACTATCCTATACAATATATAAGTTATCCACCCTACTACACAGTTAACTGTATACTAGCCTAAGCAATATAAGTTCTACCTACTTTACAATGTATCGTATACTATCATATACAATGTATTGTATACTATCCTATACAATATATAAGTTATACACCCTAATACACAGTTAACTGTATACTAGCCTAAACAATATAAGGTATGCCTACTTTACAATGTATCGTATACTATCCTATACAATGTATTGTATACTATACTATACAATGTATAAGTTATACACCCTACTACACAGCTAACTGTGTACTAGCCTAAACAATATAAGCTCTACCTACTTTACAATGTATTGTATACTATCCTGTACAATGTATTGTATACTATCCTATACAATGTATTACACCCTACTACACAGTTAACTGTATACTAGCCTAAGCAATATAAGTTCTACCTACTTTACAATGTATCGTATACTATCATATACAATGTATTGTATACTATCCTATTCAATATATAAGTTATACACCCTACTACACAGTTAAATGTATACTAGCCTAAACAATATAAGTTATGCCTACTTTACTATGTATCGTATACTATCCTATACAATGTATAAGTTATACCCCCTACTACACAGTTAACTGTGTACTAGCCTAAACAATATAAGCTCTACCTACTTAACAATGTATTGTATACTATCCTATACAACGTATTGTATACTATCCTATACAATGTATAAGTTATGCACCCTACTACACAGTTAACTGTGTACTAGTCTAAACAATATAAGTTCTACCTACTTTACAATGTATCGTATACTATCCTATACAATGTATAAGTTATGCACCCTACTACACAGTTAACTGTGTACTAGTCTAAACAATATAAGTTCTACCTACTTTACAATGTTTTGTATACTATCCTATACAATGTATAAGTTATACACCCTACTACACTGTTAACTGTATACTAGCCTAAACAATATAAGCTCTACCTACTTAACAATGTATTGTATACTATCCTATACAATGTATACGTCATACACCCTACTACACAGTTAACTGTGTACTAGTCTAAACAATATAAGTTCTACCTACTTTACAATGTTTTGTATACTATCCTATACAATGTATAAGTTATACGCCCTACTACACAGTTAACTGTATACTAGCCTAAGCAATATAAGTTCTACCTACTTTACAATGTATCGTATACTATCATATACAATGTATTGTATACTATCCTATACAATATATAAGTTATACCCCCTACTACACAGTTAACTGTGTACTAGCCTAAACAATATAAGCTCTACCTACTTAACAATGTATTGTATACTATCCTATACAATGTATTGTATACTACCCTATACAATGTATAAGTTATACAACCTACTACACAGTTAACTGTATACTAGCCTTAACAATATAAGCTCTTCCTACTTTACAATGTATCGTCTACTATCCTATACAATGTATAAGTTATACACCCTACTACATACAATGTATTGTATACTATCCTATACAATATATAAGTTATACCCCCTACTACACAGTTAACTGTGTACTAGCCTAAACAATATAACCTCTACCTACTTAACAATGTATTGTATACTATCCTATACAATGTATTGTATACTATACTATACAATGTATTGTATACTATCCTATACAATGTATTACACCCTACTACACAGTTAACTGTATACTAGCCTAAAAAATATAAGCTCTACCTACTTTACAATGTATTGGATACTATCCTATACAATGTATAAGTTATACACCCTACTACACAGTTAACTGTATACTAGCCTAAACAATATAAGTTATGCCTACTTTACAATGTATCGTATACTATCCTATACAATGTATTGTATATTATCCTATACAATGTATAAGTTATACACCCTACTACACAGTTAAGTGTATACTAGCCTAAACAATATAAGTTATGCCTACTCTACAATGTATCGTATACTATCCTATACAATGTATAAGTTATACACTCTACTACACAGTTAACTGTATACTAGCCTAAGCAATATAAGTTCTACCTACTTTACAATGTATTGTATACTATCCTATACAATGTATAAGTTATGCATTCTACTATACTACTAGCCAAAGTAATGTAAGTTTTATCTACTTCTAAATGTGTACTATATAATATCATATACAAATTCTTTCATATGTTCTGCATGCTACTATCCAGTGTCCTAAACATGCTCTTTTATTATTTTTTCATAAAATGCGCTTCTGTAATATAAGACTGCAAGATAAATGTTAGTGTTTTTGCTCATACAGCCCAAACAACCAGGTGTGGCTATACCAGGTAGCGGCTATGTCAGGTAGAACCGCTGTTTGTCTGTCAGTCCGTCGTCAACATTTCCGTTTGGATATAAATCAGAAAATAATATTTTAAAAATTATAACATAAAGACATTATCAATTGCGTCCATTACAACAATGCTAAATTAAAAATAGTATGAACATAAAGTAAGATAAATACGCAGATTTATGTTTCTATTTTTTGTCAAAATCATTTTGAACAGGAGCCATAACTCATTATTATAACAATCAAGATTGTCCAAATAACTGCTATTAATAAAGATGTTTGTGCGGGTTTGACAGATAAACCCTTTTCCAAGATGAAAAGGACCAAAAAAAATAGATATCGCCTAATGAATAATAAGGTACAAATGTATTGTTCTATACCCATCCTGTGAGATCAGTACAAGAAGTTTGGTGCTACTGTGGGGTTTTGATACTCACAGAGATAAAACTATTTCGAAATAGTTCAAAATTGATATTACGGGGAAAAAACAAAATGGTGAATTCCAAATTCCTTGTAATGATGTCTTTGTCGGTGGATTGGTATGGTGCCTAGATTGACCAGTAGTGTATAGGATGTCTTTGTCGGTGGATTGGTATGGTGTCTAGATTGACCAGTAGTGTACAGTTGATATGCCATTGATTGTCCTTTAACGTGACTCACAACGGTACTACGTAGTTCATACACCGGGTATTGATACAACGCTTTGTTGTGTTATTATCAATTATGAATAGGTATTATCAAATCGGGGACTTAGATCTAAGTTATGATGGGCACCTTTAATCCTTTGTGGGTCTGTGTAATATTGTGCTGGTATATCCCAATCATTACTTTAACAATGGCCGTGATAGTCCTTCCACAGGTGGCCACGACAGGCCAACTATTATTGAACACCTACAATATATCTTATCTACCGGAAAGGGACATAACGAACGCCCACGTCATGACTTTAAGCCCCCGAACTATTTCTGTATTACGTAGTTGACTTTAGCAGAGACATGTTCCTTATATAAACGGAATTACATCCTAGTTATGTAATGATGTGTAACATATAAGCCTATAACCAAGGCATGTATACAAATGTACACTAAAACTGGGCTTTTTTGTCTAATCCTCGGTCCACCCTTCAACGCCCCCAGTCCGACACGTCCTGTTCCAGCTATGGACTTCCTTGCAAGTTTTAAACTATAACTGGAAATCTCCGGGCATACGTATTTTTTCATACCTGATTGACCTATTAAACTTGTAATAGGTATTTCCTTAATTCCTCATTCTAGTGATAAATTCCTTTTCTGAGTTGCTTCATTCTATATTCTTGGTTGCTTCAATTGCTTAATATTTACAGGTTATCATACCACCGTTCTCAAACCCGTGTCCGTATCAGCCCGAGGGTTCAGAGGCTTGAGGTCTGATACAGAGTAGGATATATAAATGGTCACGTGATCACCTTTTATCATATACTGCTCTATTAACATCAACACTATATAGCAATAACATAATAACTTGTCACATTTAATCATGTTCAAGGTTCAAGATTCAAGAAGCTTTATTTAACGTCGTATATACATGTAACATAATAACATTAGCACTGTAGTGCTACTCTTGCGACAAAATGTTCTACCTTTAAATAAAATACAACGAACAGCACAGCAAATATATGTCCATGGTGTAGTTACCAGTTTGTTAAACATACTGTTCGATGATTGAGGCATGATGTTTTCGAAAATTGTTGAACAAGAGGTTTAACGGATATGGTTCATGGGATATGGCCTATGCACAACCAGCAGTATCACACATGCAAAACAACTCATATCACGGACAAGTATATGAACAAGTTGAAATATCTATTCATACCTTACACTTCCTAAACGGACACGGATATATCCCAGAACAAAAAGATGGTCGGGTACTCTTTGTACGTAAGGACTTGGTACCCTCTCTAGCATGCGGATGTTAAAGATATTGTATACATTGAAGATGTCAATATTTTGTATGAACTAAGTTGATTTATTATGTCCTGTTTCATATTATTGCTTAATCTCATTTTTGGATACAGCACATTCATACCAAGTTATAAAACATGTCTCCCAATTCTACTAAAATAACGTACTCCGATTAATTTCAAAGCAGTTTTAAATGACCATGTCTGAAACTGATGCGTTCAAATCGATGTTACAGCTGGAAGGTGCAGTGTAGTACATGTTTGGTATACTGTATATGTTACAGTTGGAAGGTGCAGTGTAGTACATGTTTGGAATACTGTATATGTTACAGCTGGAAGGTGCAGTGTAGTACATGTTTGGTATACTGTATATGTTATAGCTGGAAGGTGCAGTGTAGTATATGTTTGGTACACTGTATATGTTACAGCTGGAAGGTGCAGTGCAGTATATGTTTGGTATACTGTATATGTTATAGCTGGAAGGTGCAGTGTAGTATATGTTTGGTACACTGTATATGTTACAGCTGGAAGGTGCAGTGCAGTATATGTTTGGTATACTGTATATGTTATAGCTGGAAGGTGCAGTGTAGTACATGTTTGGCATACTGTATATGTTACAGCTGGAAGGTGCAGTGTAGTACATGTTTGGTTTACTGTATATGTTACAGCTGAAAGGAACAGTGTAGTACATGTTTGGTATACTGTATATGTTACAGCTGGAAGGTGTAGTGTAGTACATGTTTGGTATACTGTATATGCTACCAAATGTTCTAGGTGCTATCACCTGTGTGTCTAACATATTTGATACAGGTGCTTGAAATATGTCTTAGTCCGATACAGCTTTTGGTACAATTGCATGACATTTCCCCTTATTTAACATAAACAAACAACTGTCATGTTATAAAGCGGAAGTAGTGCTGTGTACCTAGATACAACTCGCGGCCTCAACAACATATTAAACTGGAGAGACTTGAGATATAAAAGCCACGACTTTCCTTCACAAACCTAACTTTTCGGTCTCACGCCTTAGTAACCTTACCGTATTTGCACAATTTTTAACTTGCTGTGCAAGCTGCACCCTTTTTACCTTGATGTTGAAATAAAACAGAAGGGTTGGCGCACTGTGACAGTGTTTGCCTACCTGGCCGTCTTTCTCGAGTGTCTTGTGTTATATGATATCTGTGTAAATGTTCCAGTATCCATGACGACTATCAAACGGTGATGTCAGTGTGGAGAGTTCTGTCTTATCAGATCTCCCCAAACCAGACTCACCCATGAAAGTTTGCATACAGTGGAGTTGGTGTTAAAACCATCGTTAATGTGCATCGAGTATGACGTTCACAGTAGATAAAACACGCCAGTCGTCTTCATCTTCATCCAGGAACAATATTCATTTAGAAAAGAGTCAAATATGCGCTAGCACAAGGAGGCAAGTACACCAACATACCCTGCCTCCTGCATGCACACACGCTAGCACGCATACACTACATACAAGGAGGCACGTCCTTAAATGATCTTTAATAGGACGTTAAACAAAATTAAACCAAACCAAACCAAAGAAACAAGAACAAGAAAGAAAGGACAAAATAATCACTAATAATAGGAAGAAAGGGGGCACTTTGTTTTAAAATATTGTTTATTGTTTGAAGATGCAGAAAAAACAAACAAAGTAGACACTTGACTGCAACATATGTTGATTTCGTCCATTTAGGAACAATCAGTGATGGCACGGTAGTCTAGTGGTAGGACGCCGGGCTCGTGACCCAAGGGTTGCGGGTTCGACTCACGACACGGCACTGTGTTGTATCTTTTAACAAGACACTTTTCTCCGCTTGTTCCAGTCTATTCAGCTGTAAATGAGTACATGGTTGGGCAGTGCTAGAATTGTTGAATGCTAGCTGTGAGTGCCGAAATGGCAGCACCGGCTTTATGCTCCCCAGGGAGTTGAGGAAGAGATTGGCTGGTTGCGAAGGCCCCATAACCACGGATAATAATTTGTGAACCGCCTTGAGACAAATATGCGCTAGCACAAGGAGATTAGGTTGTGATAAAGCGGTATATAAGAACCTCAAATTATTATT
>NW_018408544.1:0-4473 GCF_002113885.1 Mizuhopecten yessoensis
TAAAACTCGTTGCCTTTGAAGTTTCTTGGCGTTGCCGATGGGGATTAAGACAATCTCGTTATTTAATAGTACAATAATAATTACATTTGAGATTAAATCATCGTGAAATTATTAACAAAGTCTTTATGGACGAACCATTGAAAGAGAATAGATGAAATAGAAATATCGACCTTGGCAAAGCTATCCAGAGCGCTTTTATTAATTATAATACAAAATAATGTGGACCATGAATGTCTTGTGTACAAAGGGTTTATCACACGGCTATTTGGATGAAAGTGCGTCAGACCATTGGCTTTTACTATTTTCCCCGTGTATCCCCTCAGAAGATAGCTCCATCCACACAACTGGCACACTTGCTTTCACCCTCATAGCCAGGTGTATATTATCAAATTTATAAAGTTAACTTGGGAATGATACGAAATATTTGTTAACTTGGTATCTATTTTGCAATCTAGTTAACTTTACAGAACTATCAATGTTTTACTTACGTGTCTATGTTTCAGCGTAATCACCCTTATTACATAGAAGGCGTACTGTTTTTCAGAGTTCAGGTTGATGACAAATGTCGCCGTGGTGATCGGGTCGTCCATATTAGGCCAATATTTGTAGCATTTGTTCTGATTAAAGGATATTAAGATTGAACACTTGGTTATATACACTGTTTTATTGTTTCAGATACAATATTATAAAAAAAACACAAAACATTTTCTTTCGTGCTATAATTTTTAAAATAAAGATTAAAATTTGATAGGTAATAAATGAATAATTTTATATTTTATTGAATACGACTTCGTAAATAAAAATATTTAGCATATTTCTTATACTAAGGTAGCAGTGTACAGTAGCGTACGGTGGCCATGGGTGATATTTTTTTACAATGAATAACCCGTGTAATATAACATGTATCAACGTTTTAAAAAAGAATCAACACTAAAATTGGCATATACATGATGAAGTTGACTATGAAGACTTCACATTTAAAAACAAAAATCGAATTTGGTTTGCGACTACATTTTAGGCCATTTACAAATCTGTATCTACACAATAAAAGCTAGCTTATCATGTAGTTTTCTTTCTGTTACCGAGTAGGTGATATTCAATTGTAAGACCGGTTTTAAGAAAAAAAATACTACTTGCGTGGGTCAAACTTTTGGTCAAAATTCATGTTTTTTTCCACTTTATTTTGCGTTTTGTTGATGTGGTAACCATGGTTTTCACAAGTCCCTAATCTGGGAAAATCACCTTTTGAACAAAAATTCATTCTTCTAAAATAAATTTATTCAAAACTTAGTTTATAAATATACATATATATGTAGGTGTGTTGTGCAGGATAAATCCGGTATCCATGTTTATCTGAGAAATGCCCTTTATTTTTTAGGATCAAGCCATTTCTACTGTACTCTGTTACCTAAGGTTATCTTTAAGTTTAATAATATACCTTTCCATTTTCGTATAGATTAGCCAACATAGCTAGAGTATGGCATTTTTGCTGCCAAATCATCAACCAAAACGCCTCAAAAGTCTTTTTCTTTGGTCCTACATTCAAAACATTGTCAGAACGTGTTATATTAATTCACTGATCAACTGAAATGAATTTTGAAATAAATGCAAACATTATTTAACAAGTGCCAAACGACTCTACACAAAACCTTCAATTATCATTGATAACCGCGACATGGGTCAAGTGATAGAAGATAGTATTATCCATTTATTATTTTGTAGTGTATTTTATTATCAAAATGTCCAATAAATAAAATCGTACTTTATAATTTGCATTTAATCAGAATACGTATCGTCTAGATATACACTAAAGTTTCCCTCTCCTTGCATTATCATCATTATTTGGAGACCAGTTATCTCTGCTTATTCATATATATAAAGACTTCACCAACGGATTTAAAAGAAGTATTATGGGTTTGGAGACCAAATGATACAGTCAACATGTTGATGAAAAAGTTTAATTGGCGAATGAGTCTTCCTACAAATAGAGGAGAAAATTAATATCTTGCGGATCAAGAATATACATATGTAGCTGTGATAGAATATTATTTCTTATTAAAAAGTTATCAAAGATAAATATCACTTATATTAATTATGATCTAATCAAGCTAGGGCATGTATGAGAGAAATTAGATACCTTGCACTGCAATGTAGACTTCTGATCTGGATGTGCTCTAAAAATACAATCATAAACTGTAAATCTGTGTATTGTTGTATTGCTTAGTAGTTATCAGACCTTTTTTGTTTTCTCAATTACAGAACAAATAAAACGTATTTTTTCAAAAATCTAGAGCGACACAACTTTGTCAAATATTCTGTCAGCAAAAAGGAAAAAAAAATATTTGTCTGTGCATTTGACATCACGTCACTGAGTGGGTTGCTAAATCCTCAGTGAGATCTCCTTTACCGATTATTTCAACTTAAATATATTATTTGATTGGAAAACTATTCCGACTTGTTATAAAACCTGGCATTCACATGTACATGGACCTTAAGATCACATATCTGATTGAAATGTCACAGGTATAGACATTTCTATTATTCTATTATTATTTGTTTACAAATATATGAAATTGTTGTATTTTTTCTGTTAGCCTTTACTTGCATATCAAAATTTGTTGAATCAGTTATTACGTCGTCAATATAGTTGGCGTTGATATAATCAGATCCCGGTTTCGACTCCTGATCTTTGAGAATTACTCTGGAGTGGTCGTCTACAGATAAACAAAGAAATTAGGGTGAATGTGTTATCACACACATCAGGACGTGGTCTGGATAATATGCAAAATTGAGTATTCTGTCATTTCAATAATGTATTCATTCAATAATTACATCATTGATTCATTTAGCGACTAAATAGGTTTCTAAAGTTTGTTTTCCTAACATGTAAAAAGCAGACATAAGATACTGAATAGACTTTACAGTCATATCTAATGCATATTCATAAACTTAACCTTTTTAAAGTTTAACAATTTATATATATTTACACGGAAATGTCGAAATGAATCTATTTTTGGGGATGTTGTACTCCTTTTTCCCTTCATCATGTGGATGAACAGCACCAAATAGTAAAGTCTGAAAAAAACAAAGCAACTCATTGAGATCAACAACAGGAAAATTATCAGACATCAAAGCGAACATGATATGTGTGGGTGTTTAATATCTATCTAAATATTATCTCGCGAAAAAAGTTATTAAAAGTGATAGACAAGTATGTCATATGAATTTATATGCAAAATTTAAGTTTTGTATCTATAATCGGAAACTGTGTTTCGTTTTCTACTCGTCAATACGTCAATAAACTAATAATACATGTACTACTTATTGGTCTAGTCATCGTATCTATATAGTTTGTTATTGACCTGGTATTCCTTGTCCAGAAGTTCGTCAGCCTCTTTTTGCTCTAAGACAGCCCCAAAACTCTTTACAGGGATGGAAGTTGACTCGTCGACATCACTGAAATTTCCACCAGAGTTTACGTACATGTTGTCCTCGTCGTCTATGTCAATGTCCTCCAACCCTATTGACCTCTTACGCGCTCTACCTTTTCCTTTGTGTAAGATCTTCTGTTTCTGTACAGAATCATTGCTTTCCTCTTCGGGTAAATGTTCATCTAGTCAAGGAAATAAAGGTGAAGTAAATTTTCTTTTTTAGATATTACATGTTTAACATATGATATTCATTCACCTTAAGCTTATCTACATTACTACCTTGTTATATAGTGGCACTCAGATCATACGAGTGTATGTCGTGTGATATCACATATTCTGATGTCAGAATTATGACAATAGACAGGACGTAATAACATTTTGACGCTAAAAGAAAGGTTCGGAATAATTTTCACTAATCAAATTAAAAACGGAAACGAATATTTACACAGTTGATCCATTTTAATAATATTTTACTAACAATGCATACGCATGTTTTTTAACAGATATAAATTCTTCAACAAGGACATCGTATGTCAATGGTCAAATATATCTGTTAAAAAACATACGTATGCGTTGTTAGTAAAATATTATTAAAATGGATCCACTGTGTATATTTCGTTTCCGTTTTATATTGGATTCGTGAAACTTAATCCGAAGTTTTCTATTTGGTTTAAACAATATTTTATTTACAAATATGCTGTACATAATATACAATTTTATATAATGTTATATTAGGGATCTGGCAACACTCTTTTCTATTTAACTCAGGTCAGGTAGCCTCGCTAGACTTCTCGATTTGATTCATCAATTTTAAATTTATTTCAGATCCTATATGCATAACATATTTAAATATTTATGAATTATAGAGTCATTACAATGTAGGTATAGAGGGAATGGAAATTCTTTCCAGTCGAGTTTATATGGCCCAACTCTGCAATAAGAACGCTTAACTCAAATTTCTCCTTGATGAATTATATTTTTTCTCGCACCCGTTGTGTGCAGTATTGATAAAAACAGCGCTTATATTGCAAGTAAAACACAA
>NW_018408544.1:5906-6108 GCF_002113885.1 Mizuhopecten yessoensis
GTAGTTTGTTATCCTAACATATATAAAGCAGACATAAGATACTGAATAGACTTTACAGTCATATCTAATGCATATTCATAAACTTTACCTTTTTAAAGTTTAACAATTTATATATATTTACACGGAAATGTCGAAATGAATCTATTTTTGGGGATGTTGTACTCCTTTTTCCCTTCATCATGTGGATGAACAGCACCAAATA
>NW_018408544.1:9859-15810 GCF_002113885.1 Mizuhopecten yessoensis
GGGGGGGGGGATTTTCACAATGATCTAGATCATATGTTACACTTTGCAAAGAGTGTGAAAAATGGATCAATTATCACTATTAAAGTAGGAAACAATGACGTATTCAAAGCAAATATCATACAAGTATAAAGTTCAACTATGTATTTGTCGTAATTGCTAAGTTTCTATTTCCCCAAGATAAGATGTATTTCCCGAAGCGAAATAAAGCGACCTTTCTATTTTACGCGTACCTTGAAGGTGTGTTTTTTTCAAATTAAATTTAAGCTTTTATCTAAGCACCGGCAAGTTTTAAATAACGGTAAATTAATATGCCCAGTGCTGTACGTTAGGGAAATTCCACTCAAGAGGGTGTTTTTCTAAATCCTGAGAGTATTTTCCTATCCTACAACCCTTGGCATAAAAGAGTATTTTTCTCCCTTTCCGATCACCACAATTAGCCCCGAAGTCACATAAAGCACCCCAATGTCCGCATCATTGATCGGAATGTTTCCTAACTCGTGACGTCAAGTCATTTATTGTCCCATTAAGGTCATTGGAGTGTATTGATATACGGAAACAGGAAGTACATCCCTAGATGAAAATCCAATGTAGGGAGACAGTATCACAATTTCCGCATTTTCTAATGTTTAATATTAAACTGATGAATATTGTGTGTTTATTATTGACAGAACAGTGTGTTCTCTCAATATTAAAGTATTTCAAAGCAATCCAGGCGTTAATTCAGGTGTTTTTTGTATCAATGAGTCACATGTGTTCATTTTTCTGTACTTCAGGAACCCGGCTACCTATTTCACTACTGTGAATTTTTTCAAGAACGATAACTATTACCTGCAGATACTATGTGTATATGGTTTTATTATAAAATGTCAATTTTTATATCGTGTTTAGAGAATTAATTTTACACAATTTCAGCATTTATTAAATTGATATACATTAATGCAATACTAATATATGTCAGTATCATTTGTATTGACATTATTTTGTAAAAATCTTATGTCTTTCATTTTTTTTTCAAAATTCACTCCTTTTTACATAAATTTCCATTTAAAATCCTTAAAATTCTGACAACCTATATTTTCTTTGAGGCAGACAATTTTCTTTACTTTAAAGCAATATAACTACAAAATTTGAAGAAATTCTACTGAAAAATGGTGACACAATCCTATTACGTTAAGCATGTCACCTGCCCTAGACAGCTCTGTCATTTACGCACAGGAAAGTGATAATTACCACAGACAAATCTTGCACGACCTTCTAATGAAGATATACTAACGTTCACTACACGTGTCACCCCTCCAGCCTGGCAGACATCCGGATGCAGAGCAGTTTCCTGTCACATGACTACATGCAGTATCCTTACAATGACATTGTTTCGTACAGTTAGCACCAAAATGTCCTGATTTGCATTCTGATTAAAGAAATGTCAATGTGTTACATGATTAACAATGTTTCGTCCTAAAACCCTATAAGATATTTGCTATCGTAAATAAACAAGACTATTTTTAATTAGAAATGTTTCATCTTAAGAAAAAGATGTCATTATTGTACGAAGGTCTCAATGGTAACTATTTAAGCATATATTAATCGATTGATCGCGAAGTCTCAGTGCAAATGTTTTGGTTATTAGTAAATCTGTCACAACAGACCGCAATTCTCATACATGGTGTAACTATTAAGTTATATTTGTAAAATGTATCATGACCCACTGAAAGGTCTGAATGTTACTTTTTTATTATATTAAAGTTTTGTTGGTGTTGTATATTGATTCCATAGTAATTCTTACTTGTACTGCACGAGCTACCAACGTATCCATCACTACAACCATCTGATGACAAACAGGTTCCATTGAAGCGGCTACATCCGGGGGTCATACAATGACATGTGAGGAGACAGTCTTCTCCAAATTTGTTTTCGGTACATTCTGTAGGTAATTATTTCATAATTGTAGCTAATAAATTTTGTACATGCTGTAAATATAATGACAAATATCGCACAGATATGAATAAAGATATATTAAGGACGACATGCAATGTTAATCTGGTGAAGTTCATAACAATACTTAAAAGAATAAATTTGATAAATCAGTGCTTACTTTTGGAGCATGACGTTCCCATCCACCCAGATATACATCCAGATAATGCACATGTCCCATAGACGTGGTTACAACCAACTGTTTTACATCTACATTGTGATGTGCACTTGTTTCCAAAATAAGGAGCAACACATGCTATAGAAAAATTAAAAAAAGTAAGTAGCATTGAACATTTTAACAACTGCGATTTTATTCAGTTATAATAATGAAATTCAGAATATTAGAATACAGTATTTACATTGGCTCAATGTTCATTTAGTTATAAAATATAAATTCAGATTTTCAGTTAAATGGACCTTATTTACCTTGGCTACAAGAAGAACCATTCCAGCCATCCAAACATCCTGCACTTGTGTTTGTACAAGTACCAGTTGCCTTATCACATCCGGGTACATCGCAGTGACATCGAGTGGTACATCCCTTACCGAACACTCCGTCGGAACAAGCTATTACAGAAAAGTTATTATTATTTAAGGATACTCATAACTTTCAGATGTCGTTTGTATCCATTTGTGATGCATAACCATGAGATGAAGATCTGGGCCTGTATTCATGAAACCATTTTCGTACTCACGCGTGAATTCTATGCTCCAGACAGCTGTCTTGTAACTGGCTTAACTCATGAACCATGGTCAAGAAGTCAATATAAATATTAAAATTGTTATTCGACTTTATTTGTATAAGTCCTTGACAAAATGTGACTTTTATAAATCAATTTATCAAGGACAAACAAAATCAGAATTAAAAACAGTTTTTTGAATACTAGACTTAATTGACAAACACACACGCGTTTGTAAATTTGTGTGTCTTCATTATGTACAACATGACCAATAGGTTCAAGTAGCTATTACTTTGCCCTTTATGGAAATTCTTTGTTGTCACGTAACAAAGGGTAGCATTTCATTGAAACGTTTCCTACACACGTAATTGGAACAAAAACAAGAAAATATGTTAATGTCAAAACTGCAAAGCTCTAGGAACGGCGTATCATTTGCTCAACATCTCTTTAGAATATTGTATCATAAGTGATTAGCATTAACAGTAAGAGTTTTTTGCATTCCAGATATTTCCTTTCGTGTTGCAAAAATATAGATTTCAGAGTATCTACAGTAAAATTATAATTTTTTAACCAGTTTTATTTGCAGAAAAAAAAACATAAATTATCTGAAGACAAAATATAAGTTTAGCCTGTCGCACACCCAAATAAACAACTTGTCCAGACCCGAGAGTAAAGAGACGATGACGGAACAGATATCCTTCGGGTTTTCCCGTTAATCTTTGTGGCCGATGAGATATTACGACGTCATAGTAAGGTAATCTCTAAACAGAGTATCCTGCATAAAATGATAACATTCATTCTAACAGCGCAAACATCAAAGTGTGTTAACTTTATCTTAAATTGAAAAGATCTGATGACAATTTGCTAGTGTCACGTGAGTAAAGGAAGTTATTCATTCAAACGTTCCCTCTACCTCTTACTGGAATACAAAACAAATAAACATTTAAATTGGTATTATTTATAAAAGTTATAGACTTGGTTACCCATTCCTCTGACACTGCATGTGTTATACTTGAGTAAGCTTATTGAAGACATATGATTTTGACTAATGGATATTTAAACAGGAAGTTTGTTTATGCAAATAAAAAATGTTAGCCGTATTGAATTCCCAAAACTTACGTATATGACATGACTCCCCCTTCCAGCCGGCTGCACACCCGGGTACGTTACAATGACCTGTTACTAAGTCACAACCAGGAGTATCACAGTTACATGTGGATGAGCAGTTCACGCCAAACGTTGTGTTCGAACAAACTGAAAGTGATGAAACATATTAATTTCTACTGACTTATAAAAACAAGAACCCTTATTTACCTAGTATAATTAAACCTGTTCATTAAGACCAACTTGGGGTCTTAGAGAAGATGGAGTTAATAGCACGCTGGTCTTTATTGTGAGGTAGACAATAACCGTAACGCTATGTAACTATCATACCCTACATATCACGTAACATCGTAATTGTAATGCACTCGTACATTATTCAGAAATTCATCGGAATGTCATACATTGCTCTTCAGTACTGACCTTGATTTTGTTGTCGGTTTATAAACAACAAAGAATTAATGAAATTGATTGTAAATGTTAAATATCTTTGAATTGTATTTTCTGTCGGCAAATGGACAAATGATTTATGATAACGATACCAAAAGCCGTGACGAACCTTGGCTACAACTACTCCCATGGTAACCAGCCTGGCATCCTGGTGTGTTACAGTGTCCGGTCTCTCCGTTACATCCGGGCGTCTTACAATGACATTCCTGAACACAGTTCTCTCCAAATGTAAGTGATGAACAAGCTGAAATAGAGATTACATACATAATTAATGTTACTGCACTGAACCCTTTAGAGATATTTATCTAACCGATGTAAATAACATTTTTTGGTGTGCTATGTGTGCATGTTAAAGTTTTCTGCTCCGGCTTATCAAATACAACACAAAGTTTTTGTAATATTTCTAATAAATATGATAATGACGATTAAAAACTACCATCTAGTATTGCATTGCAAAGAATGTCAGAATTATTCTGATTGTTCCGATTTTTCCAAGGAATCAATGAAATTCGACGCTTTCCCTTTTTCTGTCTATTAACGATCACGTATGTAATAAATTAAAAAATATATAAATTGAGAGAGAGAGAGAGAGAGAGAGAGATAAATGTCCAAATGTTAGAGTTCATGGTAAGAAACCAGGCGCCCTAAAGTGTACTNTGTAAGTGTACTGCATGAGGTTAATTTGAATAAAAATCTGCAGAGTACATGCTGGCGAGAAACTGAATTTTGTAGAAAGCTTTGATTGTGTTGAGTCGCCCAATACATTTCCCTCTTACAAAACACTTATATATATTCTGAAGTAGCTTTGTAATTATGGCTCTTCCTTGTCTTGTATTGTTAAGTTTATAATTGTTACATGATGCTGTCTGATCGTGTTACTTACAAGCCCGCTCTATATCATATGAAATGAATCAAAGTCTCTGGCGTCGGGGTTATTTTTTCTTCCTTGTCCTACATCTATATGTTTCTAATTGTTAGATGGTGGTCAATACAAACCATCTTAAACATGTTATAATTTAAGACTGCTGTGTCGGGGTTAACACAATGCTTATAAAGACACGTGCCCCTAATACTACATACTTTGGTTACAATACCGTGGTCCAGTCCAGCCAGCATTACAGTGTGTAGAATCACAAACTCCGTTGTCAGGGTCACAGCCGTGTTTACAGTTGGTACAATTGAATTGACACTGGTCACCATATTTATGTGTAAAACAACCTGGAAATTAAATTGTTAAAATCTGTATTTATATTAATAACAAACGTTGTGAGAAAACACAGAGGAAAATACAGGTACATTTATTTTAAAAATTAACCTTTATATATATATATTGATAGAAATGTATGTACTTTGATATAACACAGTCGTTAATACGTATTTGCATTACTTGTACACAAAATGAAATTATAATCTTGAAATAATAATACCAGTATGAACTACTGTACCATATTCTTAACTGAACGCTTTATATGCAAGATGAATTTGAGCCACATCAGTTCATACTTATATGAAATTTATAAGTCATTATTTCAGTTTCTGTATTACAATCATCTCTGGCATTACGTTACACTATAAAGTATATATATACCGTAAATATCCACCTCACACACGCCCATACGCTCAATTTGTGGTGGTGTCCTTGTGATGACTATCATCACTCTCAGACCGGTTCTGTTACACGAGGTGATGTTTTGAGTAAGGTTCGGGAAGCCGACGTCCACATCCTCGTAACATTTGTCACCAGACGGT
>NW_018408545.1:0-4615 GCF_002113885.1 Mizuhopecten yessoensis
CTGACACTTGATATGTCACACACGTCTTACACTAGATATGTCACACAGTCTGACACTAGACGTCACACACGTCTGACTCTTGTTTTGTCACACACGTCTGACACTTGATATGTCACTCACGCCTGACAACATTGTTAACAGTATTTTGTATTGGTAATGATGCAATTTCCAACGGAGCACCGGGCAAGCAACATGTACTTATGGTTCCTGGTTCGAACTCCATTATAGAAGGAAGAAAGTTCCTTTTACGGACTGAAAGTCATACAGGTTTTTGACGTGGATGAGTATCTACTTGGTAGACGCATTGTTGCCATCACGTTTTGTAACGTCACAGCATATCTTCATTGTGGATGGTATTTTGCCAAATATTGATCTTAACCCCTAAAACGTCTAATGACACTCCCTTCACACCAGAGAAAAG
This sequence comes from Mizuhopecten yessoensis, assembly GCF_002113885.1. Taxonomy (NCBI): domain Eukaryota; kingdom Metazoa; phylum Mollusca; class Bivalvia; order Pectinida; family Pectinidae; genus Mizuhopecten; species Mizuhopecten yessoensis. Next base: position 422 of record NW_018408545.1, read on the forward strand.
GTCCAAACATTGCGTAAAACTTGATACTCGTGTCTGCGCGGTTGATGATAGAATCTGAGGGGAATATTGACTTACCTGTTTGTGTCCCTGTAATGCCTGCCTTATCGATTGTACCGCTATAACCCGACCAGTTGATTTCTATCAAAAACTTTCCCATAAATATTTATATCAAAAACGGCTTTTGTATAAAACGAATCTTGATATCACAACATGCTCTTAAATTCTAGGGATCCAAAATGTATGAGTCGCTTTATCATGTTTAAAATCACAATATGAACTAAACTGAGGCGGATTCCTGTCTCGGATAGCAAATAGTGTTTGGGTCGTATCCATACCGGGAGTTTAATCGTCGAGGGATATTAAAAATTAATACATAAATCTAAATATGTTATGTCCAAGCACAAGGACACCTAAAATAAAAGCAAGGCAGACACGGGCTATTTGAGCCCTTTCATTTTTTTTTATTCTGATGTTAAATAATTATCGCAAAATGATCAATCTTTCCAATTTTATGGCAAAGTGCACCCGTTTATCCCAATTCAGTACGGTCAGATAAGTTCTGATCCTCGTTCAAATGTGGCTATATTTATCCTGGGCAATGTGCACGTTAAGCAACCTCTGTACCATGGGCAATAGGGATGTTAAGCGATTACATGTACCGTGGACAAATCGAGCCACCACCTTGAGCATGTTGAACCCCTGAGCATGGTGAGCCACTATCTTGGGCCTGTTGAGCCATTACCTTAGGCATGTTGAGCCCCTGGGCATGTTGAACCACTATTGTGGGCATGCTGAGCAACTGGGTATGTTGAGCCCCTGGACAAGTTGAATCCCTGGACATGTTGAACCACTATCTTGGGTCTGTTGATCCACTACCTTTGGCATGTTGAGCCATAATTTTGGTCAAGTTGATCCACTATCTGGGGTATGTTGAACCAATAACTAGGACATGTTGAGCCCCTGAGCATGTTGAACCACTATTTTGGGTCTGTTGAGCCGCAATTTTGGTCAAGTTGATCCACTATATTGGGCATGTTGAGTCCCTGAGCATGTTGATCCACTATCTTGGGTCTGTTGAGCCGCAATTTTGGTCAAGTTGATCCACTATCTTGGGCATGTTGAACCACTAACTTAGGAATGTTGTACCACTAACTTAGACATGTTGAACCAGTAACAAAGACATGTTGAACCACTAACTAAGACATGTTGAACCACTAACTANAGACATGTTGAACCACTAACTAAGACATGTTGAACCACTAACTTAGACATGTTGAACAACTAACTAAGACATGTTAACCACTAACTTAGACATGTTGAACCACTAACTAAGACATGTTGAACCACTTACAAAGACATGTTGAACCACTAACTTAAATATGTTGAACCACTAACTAAGACATGTTGAACCACTAACTAAGTTATGTTGAACCACTAACTAAGACATGTTGAACCACTAACTAAGACATGCTGAACCACTAACTAATACATGTTGAACCACTAACTAAGACATGTTGAACCACTAACTAAGACAAGTTGAACCACTAACTAAGACATGTTGAACCACTAACTTAGATATGTTGAACCACTAACTAACCCATGTTGAACCACTAACTAAGACATGTTGAACCACTAACTTAGACATGTTGAACCACTAACTAAGACATGTTGAACCACTAACTAATACATGTTGAACAACTAACTAAGACATGTTGAACCACTAACTAAGACATGTTAAACCACTAACTAAGACATGTTGAACCACTAACTGAGATATGTTGAACAACTTACTAAGACATGTTGAACCACTAGCTAAGACATGTTGAACCCCTAACTACATGTTGAACCACTAACTAAGACATGTTGAACCACTAACTGAGATATGTTGAACCACTTACTAAGACATGTTGAACCACTAGCTAAGACATGTTGAACCCCTAACTACATGTTGAACCACTAACTAAGACATGTTGAACCACTAACTAAGACATGTTGAACCACTAAGACATGTTGAATCACTAACTTAGACATGTTGAACCACTAACTGACTAGAGGACCACACATTAGTCTCCTTTTTTCACAGATAGTCTGACCACACATTAGTTGCCTCTATCCACAGTTGATTTGCCCTGAGCCTGCATAAGTAGACATCAAGACAATGAATAATCGCATCTGATATGGCAAGCCTTATTTACAAGTGGCATTAAACTGGCTATAGAGGCTGAAAACAGTGAGGTATTAAATATACAAGGAATCAAAGTCAATCAGAAACTTGTTTGTAAAGCTTGGGTATGTCAGTGTTATTCCTACCTAGCGGATAAGTGTAGCTGGTTGATCTAATGTCGTTCCTTGCCCCAAACTTAGGCAATTATCATCAAACGTACCTGCGAGTCTTAGGTCATGTAAGGCTCGCCAAGATAACATGTCTGACTACTGGCAGGTCCAGTTGCTTGTACTGGTGCCTGTTAGTTCTGAGATTTAATGGCGGTTTGATCTCCCTGACTTCATGTAACAGTGCACACAAGTGACATAATTCTACCGAGTTTACAGAACACTCACTGAAAGATGCGGTAATAATTGTGTTGGTGGTGTTTGTGAAAAGACAAGAAAAGTACAATATATACAGTAGTAGTACCGCTGACCACTAGATCCTTCAGATTTTTTGGGTGGAGGGTTCAATGTACATATGTACAGTTCTTCGGAGGCATCACCGGTACAATTTCTCCATGCAGTGCACATTGAAAAATACAAATGCTGCATCACACATTTGAAAACATGTGCCGTTATGGAACTTCCACTGTGGATGCCCTCGCGTTATTAAACCGACAAAACGTGAAATGTGTTTTACTTGAAAGAAACACTTTCTATTTTGATGAAAATCTTATCAAAAAACACCCAATGCCTACCGTCTACTTAAATCTTTTGAAGAAAACACCTTTATGTGTAATACGTAATAAGTACAGTCGAATAGCTGAGATGTGATTTCAACTTTTTTGAAAGTTGTTTTGTGATATTGTGATATGGAGATATGGATACACTATAGAGCGTATTCAAGGTGGCATTAAAACGGCTTTTGAAAAGGGACTACAAATAGATATAGGGATGAGGAAACAGATTAACGGGTTATTGTGCTGTCAGTACAATCTTCACGTGTGATTATGATGGTGTAAGTATGGACATGTGATGTGTAACAGCGGACAGAATATATACTCAGTGACACGTCACATAGTGATCTATATGGAATTAATTAAATACTTTATTTTACCTTTGATAATTACTAATTTAGCTGTTATATATACCTATTGAATGAAGTTGGCTCTGGGCAGCTTAGATGGGGGGGTGGTTCTTTTTTTTCTGTTTTCTTCTTCTTCTTTAAGCTTACATCAAGATATGGAGTAACTCCTTTCAATTTAATTAAAGAATTACTACATTACTTGCAGGAGTTGATGTAGCCCTATTACAAATTATATATCTATTTGCTGAAATTGGCTTTTGATCCTTAACAGTGTGTGATGACTAGTGTGTTATACATATGGACTGTATGGCCTGTATCTGTTGGGGGAATAAATCCAATATCACCAAATATTTATGCTCAACAGTTTACCTTATATGAATACCAGAAACGCATTGTCTAAGACTTGATACTATTCACTGAAGATAGTAGTCTAGTAAATATCCCAAATTAAATATCCCTGATGAAAGGGTTACTATATCTCAAGAATACTTAACAAGTCTGTTTACATCAAGGAGTTACTTCCCCTTATCCCAAACATCATATCAATGTACAAATATATGTCTGTGTTTCTTACCACCTGTTGTCACTTTAAGGAGAGGACTTAGATAGGCTATGCCTGATGTCCGATCCTATTGACTTTTGCTTATATTGTCAATAAAATTTGTTGAAATTGATAGTAATTATGATGGTGTTAGTATGGACATGTAATGTGTAACAGCGGACAGAATATATACTCAGTGACACGTCACTTAGTGATTATGATGGTGTAAGTATGGACAATGTGTAACAACGGACCGAATATATTTACTCAGTGGCACGTCACTTAGTGAGTATGATGGTGTAAGTATGGACATGTAATGTGTAACAGCGGACAGAATATATACTCAGTGACACGTCACATAGTGATTATGGTAGTGTAAGTATGGAAATGTAATGTGTAACAGCGGACAGAATATATA
>NW_018408545.1:8197-8361 GCF_002113885.1 Mizuhopecten yessoensis
GATATACTGAATGGCACGTCACTTAGTGATTATGGTGCTGTAAGTATGGGCATGTAATGTGTAATAGCGGACAAGATATATATACTCAATGACACGTCACATAGTGATTATGATGGTGTAAGTATGGACATGTAATGTGTAACAGCGGACAGAATATATACTCA
>NW_018408545.1:8725-43167 GCF_002113885.1 Mizuhopecten yessoensis
TGGTGTAAGTATGGACATGTACTGTGTAACAGCGGACAGAATATATACTCAGTGACACGTCACTTAGTGATTATGATGGTGTTAGTATGGACATGTAATGTGTAACAGCGGACAGAATATATACTCAGTGACACGTCACTTAGTGATTATGATGGTGTTAGTATGGACATGTAATGTGTAACAGCGGACAGAGGTCCAAGCCTATGGATACTCAAATGTGTTGATGAAGATGAATGTATGTTAAGTTTAAAATATTATACAATAGAAAATAAAATTGTATGAAAGAGTACCCTAGGCTATGAAAAAATGAAATGAAATTTTAATAAATTTTCTAAGAGGTGCGGTACAGTACACAATAAACAAAGACTGTCAGAATATAACAAGCGTCATGATTTTTCACTATAGCTTTTTCAGTTTCATCATACTTTATTGTGTAAAATATAGAATTGAACGGCAGGCTAGACTTGTATAAGTTATCTCGTTCCAAAACTCCCTCTGGATGCATAATACTATTAGAACTTTAATAAGGTCAAGAAAAAGAATTCATAGGAGGGCGAAAAGGTACTCAAAATCCAACTCATTGGAATGAGTTTAAAACAATTAGAAGTTCTTGTCTTGATGTTATAAGGAAAGCTACTGCAGAATACTATTCTAAACTATCTCACAAACTTAAACAAACCATTCCTCCACTTGGATTGGTGGAAAATAGCTAACAAATGTACAGGGTTTCCAAATACAAAATAACTTGGTAATTACCGATGACCAGTACAAAGCTGACACATTTAATACTTATTTCTGCCAACAGTCCACTATTGATGACTCAAACGCATCACTTCCGGTAAACAATACAATCAATGTAGTGTACTTGGTGTATCTAAAGGCCTTCTCACACATAGACTAAAAACCCCTGATGTCAACTTGCGTGTACTAACGAACAGGACTTGAGTAAAATTCGTTCCCATTAGTATATGTACGTTGTACATCGTTGGTGTGTTCGTATGGATGCGTTTGTGAGCTTTGTGTCCGTTGCGATTAGTCTTGTTCGTTAAATTTTGAGCATGTTGAAAAATTTGTGGCGAATAAAAGTTTCGTCTACCATTCGTTAAAATTCGTTTCAATACGTTTACCAATCGGAAAGTCTCCGCATAGCGTTCGTCAACTGGCGTTAGAGGACGCAAGTTACCAGGTCGTGATAAGCTAATTTGCATATCAAGTGATCGAGGACGATCCCATGACGAATCTTTGCGATAGTTTGCGAAGATACTCAAAGGTATTATTGCGAACCTTCGTCAAAATGGAAGATATACAACGCCTGAGGCTGCAGTATGTGGCTGCTTTAGCCCACCAAGAAGGCTTCCAGCAACAATTCAACATCCACCAGTTCATCAGAGGCCAATTTAGGTGGAGAAGATGAGCCAGAGCACGTCGCATCTGGAGAACACCATGGCTGCATCCCGAGAGACGGCGCCATTTTGGCATCTATGATCAGCTCATGGTTGAGCTCAGAAGAGAAGACCCTAGAACTTTCAAGAAATTCTTCTTCATGCCAACTGAAATGTATGATGAAATATTCGAACGAGTCCGTCATCTCCTCTGGAAACGACACACCTGGTACAGGGAGCCCTTGGATCCAGGCCTCAAATTAGCTGCCACTCTACGCCACCTGGTTTCTGGTGCCTAGTACTCAGACATGAAGTACTCCTGGCGGGTCGCTGAGAATACCCTCTCTGTAGTGGTCAGAGAAGTCTGTCATGCTATATGTGAGGAATATGTTGATGAGGTTATGACAGCCCCCTCCACACCTGGCGAATTGAAACAACTGGCTGATGGTTTCCTCAAGAATTGGAACTTTCCTAATTGTGTTGCTGCCATTGATGGCCATCAGAAAGCCTGCCAGCTCTGGTTCCCTATATCATAATTATAAGGGTTTCTTCAGCATCATCTTAATGGCCAGGCTGCTCATCAGACTGCACCTCGGATTCCCTGGCTCTACAGCAGCAGCCTTTCTTGCTCTCGCTCTAGATGTTTTTCCTCTTCCCCTTGGCATACTTTTGCACTTACAAAACTTCAAAAAAGTTGAAAATCAAACAGCAATACCACGTGGTGTCGAGTCGGAGAAAGTTAGAAGGCAAATGACTCCAACTGGTTTTCGGCAGTCTTGTATAGCGCCCGGTAACGGCCGGATGCGGAAATACCCTTTCGGAAAGCTTCGGACGGCTTCAGAAGCATTCGCAAAGTTACGCTTCGGTTCGCATGTTTGCGTTTCTAATCACTAACGCAAAGAACAAAGAGTTTGCGCGACCCAACGCATTCTAGCGAATAACAGTAACCGTTCGTCACACTTCGTAAATCCTTCGCAACAAATAGTTCCCCTACGTTTACCTTTCGTTATATTTTTCAACTTATGTAACACATTTTCAAACAGTTTCGGTCAAAATTCGCCGGAGTTGACAAATTTACCCAATTCGCCAGGCTGCGTTTAATGGATTCGCCTATGTGTGAGGAGGCCTTTAAGGCGCAGTCACGCCATTACGTATAGCACCAGCGTATGCCACTTTTTTCAAACACGCTGGTGTTTGTTCAGGGTACGTTATACATAAGCTATAACGTTAACAGCACGAAGTCACACGCTGGCATGCGCCGAGCCCTAAATATGTTGTGGGCATGCTCACAATGTTTCGACGAACGTATGGAACGTATGCATCAGCCGTTACTCATACGTTATACATACATGTGTACGTTAAATATACGTCAGACATACGCTGACATAGGTTATACGTTTGAGATACAGCTGAATGTCTACCGTACAGCTACCGTAAGTTTAACTTACTCCTAACCTATAACTCACGTATCTGCAAAGCATAACGACGTATTGGCCGTATTATATTACTTGCAGCTTGGTTTGTGAAACTCCAATGTTCTGCTGTTTTAATTTCAATTCGGGCATGGGCCCGTATTTATGAAATCGTTCTCATGCTCAAACAAGGAGTTTGTATTCAAGCCTAATTTCTTGCTCCGGTTATAGATTAATAAAAAAGTGTAATTTGTCACTAATAATGTTTCCAAAGTTTACATTTGACTTTTTGATCGTTTGACATGATTTAAGTGAGTTACAAGAAACCTGATTTGAGCACTTGGTCCATGCTTAAGCGTGATAACGGTTTCATGAATACGGGCCCAATTGTCGCTTGTCCTGTGCTCGAATTTCAGTGGAATTCTAAGGTAAACATATCCTGTCGCTATAAGTCCCGAATTCAACTCATACTTGAAGCACTTACTGCCGCTAGTCCTGGGTTCGGCTCATAACAGAAAACATTTTGGTACCATAAGCATTGTCACCAACGTGTGTTAACAGGTATATGTATCTAATCTGTCGTAATCTCTTCTCTCCTAAACCTCTCATTCTGCTCTGTAGCTCTATAGAATAATTAATAGTGTTACTGGTTCAGCAAATTGTATATATATATATTTTCTTTTCAAACTGAAATGATTCCGCTGCATGGCACTTTGATATGTTACCTAGAAGGAACAGGAATGACTCGAGGAGGGATTTTAAGGAATGTGTTTTATATGGACAAACGAATAGCTGATGTGAAAAGGATGTGTAGCTAGTGTGTGCAGTAGTTTAAGTTGAAGTAGTTTCAAAATATTCATACTTTGAATGATCCTTTTGTATAATTCGAAATATACTCTACTCATCTCTATGATCTCTTCTGTCTTTCAAAACTCTCTTTTTATTTTATTTTATTTTATTTTTTCTTCTATGTTCCTTGTTTTCATTTTCATTTTGATTGGCATATGTCGCTATCACTATCAATGTAATATTATAGTTGAGGAGAGGGCTCCTATAAGTTGTTATAACTTGTGCCCAATCCATTTGATTATATCAATAAAATATGTTTAAATAAAAAAAAAACGTGTAACCGCTTGCACTTAGTAGGTAAAAGACAATAGCATGACGTCATGATCGGTAAAATAGAGATGCCCACTTCTGACGTCACATATTTGTTGCTAAGCTGCTAAGCAATCGTCGAAGGTGAGATGATCAGTCTCTCCCCTTATATTTACTACTTTTGTTTAAATCTTCGACTACCGTAATGAATATCAAGTTATTCTTGATATTTGTGGTAATGATGTGTGCCATGCACCAAGGGCCTGCTGTATATCGGGACCTTACGTGGTAAGTTTGGACCAGACATGGTAAGATTGGATCTTATATGTAGATATCGCGGAGCTCAAATGAACGTCGATAAATGTTTCAGGTTTACGATTGTGTTGTCGTTGAATGTTTAGAAATATATAATCTTAACTTTGTAAGTTTAACTACGTAGTGTGAAGCCCGAGCCGGGATATGCCAAAAGATTGTTTTGTAAATTTCACCGCAAGTAAAATTGAGAAAGTCTGTCCAACAATTACTGATCTGACATGGGTAAGGATTACATATTTTCAATGTTAACGACTGTAATGAAAACGTCAACAATTCCCCCCCTGATAATTTTGTAAGCTTGATTGTTATGATTCGTATTTTATTCTAATTCTCACCAAACTAATATACCTATTATGTTTTACGCGCATTTCGTTTCGTATGATTTAGCTGTGTGTATTTCGCAATTTTTATCAGCCGCCGTCTATTATATGCATCGAGTTGTCGCAAAAAAAATCTTTTCCGGTGTCGGTATCTTTGGAATTTGCGGGTCAAAAACACTGAATATTTTGTACTATAGTACTATTTCCTAAAAAGAATTATGATTTGATTTATTTTAGTAAATTGGAAATGAGGTATTCTATAATCTCCTGTGTGTGCTTCTTACCCTGCTGTTGGGCTATGCGCCGTCGGTCGGAAAAATCGTCAAAGAGAAATGGCCAGCCGCCGTGTCAATGTTCCAAGAATGGAGAGCTCGTAAGTAACCATTCATAATGTGATAAGATGTTTGTGTTTCATTATTATTTGGCATATTGTATTTTGAACCGCCTTTTCCCCAGTTTCTTTTGATGACACGGACATTATATGTCAAATACTTTACAATAGGTTCTAATGCCACAGTTTTATTCGCGAAAGTTGTTAACCATGTTGGCCGCAGTCCAGTATAATTACCGGTGTTCTCACTTTAAGTTCTATTGTTCTATTTACCCGGTAATTAAGATATTTTCTAAAAGTAATGTTCCTTTTCATGGCTCAACGGTTGTGGTCGGGTGGCGCGGTGAATAGCGCACTTTCCTTTCACCAAGGCGACCGGAGTTCGATTCCCTGTTTCCTCCCACATTAAGACCACCCGCGCCATCTGGACCAACAGGAGTGATTAATATGAGTTAAAATAGTTTGTTTCATATAATTAATGAATATGATTATGAATAAATTGTTCTTTTTTATTTTATAGAGTTTTCTTTTTTGTCATTTATCGTCTGTTTAAATACGTTGATTGTCAGAGAAATCAATGGCATGTAAAGCATCATGTTGGACCAAACACTTTACCAAGCGTTTTGTCAAACATAAGAACTCGCTTAACTCGAATACTCAGATTACTCGAAGTTTTCCTACGATCCCGTCGACTTCGAGATAACGAGGTTCGACTGTATGTTGTAAAATAGATTAAGTTTATTTTAATTGTTCTAATGGCTTGGAAACCATTTCAGAATCTTGCATACCTGTGTTCTCAGAGCAATTTTTTGATTAAATATTAAAGTGAATTGTTTGGTAACGTACAATGTAATTGTAAACTTGACAGGCTTTGATCCCAGAGTAGCTCTTTAATAATTTTTAAAGTAAGGGTATCACTTTCTATAATTGGTCAGATTTGCGTGTCTGGAACCAGTCAGATATCTAACTGTCAGTCTCCGATTCCTTTCTGATAAAATCTTAGGATGCATAGAAAGTAATGTTTTGTTTGTCGAAAACTTACCATGGATTTCGGAAATTTGACCTAACATAAATATTTGTTTGTACAGGTCCTTCCCTGTGCCGTCACTGCGGTACTGCCCCGTGTCAGGTTAAACGGAGATCCTTGTGGAAACCCTCCGGTACTCGTAAGAAAGACAAGGCGAACTTCGCTAAAAGGTCAAACGTCATGATGTTGTTTTATTATGGACTAGAATTGTCCGTGGTACTGACCAAAGAGCTACCATGGAATAACCTGTACTTGGAGAGGAAGTTCGTCCAACATTTTGAGGAGGAGCATATGGTATTGTTCCCAGTGTGCATCCAGCGTCATATCAACTACTAGTGCTCTATGTACTCTGTTCTTTCTAGGTTGGTACTCTATTTCTCGCTAATAACACTGTCACCCACTAGGTATTATGTCCCTCGCTGGGATGGTGCTATATCCCTTTCTAGGAGCACTATCACCCACTAGGTATTATGTCCCTTGCTAGGATGGTGCTATATCCCTTTCTAGGAGCACTGTCACCCACTAGGTATTATGTCCTTTACAAGGTAGGTACCCTTCCTCTCTAGGTACTATGTCCCTCACTGATTTGGTACTATATCATTTTCTAGGTACTATGTCCCTCACTGATTTGGTACTATATCATTTTCTAGGTAATGTGTCCTTTACTAGGTTGGTATAATGTCCCTCACCCTTCCCTCACTAGGTGGACTACCTTTTCCTGGCTAGGTACGTTCCTCCTCAAAATAATAAGAAGAAAATGGAAAATATTATTTTGATTTTGAATAATTAATTTAATGAATATATTTTTAATTAATTTTCCTTGATGTCCTTACTACAATCACGACAACAAATTCTGAAGTTGAGAACGGATAGATTGTGCATTAAGTTTACATGAAATCTTAAGCTTGTTATTAATTTATTTCATTGCAGATTCGTTGCGCCGTTCAAAGAGGAGAATGTGGATGGCAGTCGGTGATAGAATAGAAGTTTAATGATTGACGTACCAGTCTCGTTTTGATTGTCTTATTTTTCGGGGGTTACGAGTGTTTGACCAATGCTACATATATTAATTGTACCTTATATTTGTTAAATTGAATTGTAACTCTGTGGCCACTAGTGATCTCATGAAGAACTGACCAATACCTGATGAACTGACCATTTAGAACTTAGCTAGTGTTGACCAGCAGTGGTCTAATTTATAAATTTCGATGGTGTTGAATTGTTTGATTGGTCAGTTGCTAACATTTTGCTATTGGTCATTATGTGATTTGAGAAGTTGTGGAGCCGGAATTTGACCATGTAGCATTGGTCAATTTTAAGTCAGTTCATCTTGACTAAAAGGATTTTCATGAAAAAGTGTCATGCGTTTGTTGATTAAGTACATGTCAGTTCTAACAATGTTGATGTCGACCTGTAATGGGCCTCTGTAGATGTTTCCAATATTTGTTGTTTATGTCATTTACATAGTTGATTTTTCGTTGTAAGCGATATTGGTGTTTTAGCGGATATTTGCCAAATGTATTATATATATACAATGTAGGTCAGTTCAAACCATCAGTGGTTTCACGCTGATTGCGGCTATTTTTTCGGAAGGTTCTAATTCTCTCGGATCCTGACAGCTAGTGGTCCCTCGTATATTTAACATGTGCTTGGTATTTTCGCTATTCAAAATGAACTGATTCTGCAATGGCCAATAATGGTCTGAATTATCATACATTCAGTCAAGCTGACCACCAGGTTCTGTAGAATTCCCAACATGCAAAGTTCTGTTCGTTTTGTATTGGTCAGTTTTGTTCTGGCGAATTTTATGTAGTAACAAACATGTAATCAATAAAATATCCTAAAATTGATTTTCGTGTTCATATTATATTTTTATTACCGTCGTTTTAAACATGTAAACATGTCATAGATTCGTAAAAAACGTATGAAATGTCATACATTGAAGTGAGACTGAATTTATATTACCGACACCTCGGCCCGTATTCAAGAAACCGTTCTAATGCTCAAGCATGAATTCTGTGCTCAAACCAACTTTGTTACTCGCTTAAATAATGAGACACGTTTAAAAAGTCAAATGTAAACATTGAAAATATACTTCGGCTTTAAGACTCCATAAATCTTCCAAATCATTGACAAAATGTTTAAATTACATTTATCACTGGAACAAGATATTGGGCTTGAGCACAGAATCTGGGTTTGAGCATGAGAACGTTTCCGTGAATACGGCCCCTTGATTTACGGACATACTCTTAATTCTTTATGAATCATGGTATTTCATTTTAAATGATTTATCTGTCTATATCTCCGTATTTTACTGATGCACTAGCTGTCATCATATCTAACTGTGCCACGAAGTCCTCACTGATGTTCGGTACCCACACATATGTATATATAATTTAATCTTGCTTGTAACAAGCATTTTCATTGGCTTAAAATATTATTTTATCAACCCATTACGTAAAAAAAATATGGTTTATTACATAGATTAAATTTCGTTTTAATAGCATCGCATTTTACTTCGGAATAGGCTAATACAAAATGCGAAAAAATATGTTAAATATGTAATAAAAAGTAAGTGTGGAGATTCCGGAAATACTTTTTGTCCATTACTCAAACATTGAACATGATCATGTGATAGATACTAAATTCAATAATGTGAGTGTTGATTTTGTAGATAATCATAAGCACCTAGGAGTTATTTTGGACGCTTATTGTAAATGGAGTAGACATATAGAAAATATATGTAAAAATGTATCCAAGCAGGTAAGTATCCTTCGTAAACTTAAATATATGATTAATAGACAAACTTTATTCAAAATCTATAAATCATACATCCTTCCCTTATTAGAATATTGTTGTGAGGTTTGGGACGGGTGCTCTCTCGGTGACGCAGACAAATTGGAAAAACTTGAGTTGGAGTCTGCTCGAATAATCAATGGATTACCGTCTTATGCTAGTAGAATTTCTTTTTATTCTGAAAGTGGGTTAGAACCACTATCAAATCGGCGTTCAAGGAGGAAACTACAGAAATAGTCAAGATGAAAGTTTTTAACAACTGTATAGTGTAAACTTCTGCCGTCGGTGTCGAAAAAGATTGTTTACATTTAAAAAAATAATAAACACATATATATATACTTAATCAAACTCTCTCTCTCTCTCCTCTCTCTCTCTCTCTCTCTCTCTCTCNCTCTCTCTCTCTCTCTCTCTCTCTCTCTCTCTCTCTCTCTCAACCAACTAATGATATATATACACACACAAATACCATACCAGTCCAGAACAGCTTTGATAAATATGGGCCGAACTTGTCCCGGTTATCCCTGCCATATCATGTTGTGTGCCTAACTTGTCCCGGTCATCCCTGCCATATCATGTTGTGTGCCTAACTTGTCCCGGTCATCCCTGCCATATCATGTTGAAGTTCTGTAACGTGTCCAGGTCATCACTGCCACAACATGATGTGTGCCTAACTTGTCCCGGTCATCCCTGCCATATCATGTTGAAGTTCTGTAACGTGTCCAGGTCATCACTGCCACAACATGATGTGTGCCTAACTTGTCCCGGTCACCCCTGCCATACCATGATGTGTGCCTAACTTGTCCCGGTCATCTCTGCCATATCATGTTGTGTGCCTAACTTGCCCCGGTCACCACTGCCATATCATGTTGTGTGCCTAACTTGTCCCGGTCATCCCTGTCATATCATGTCGTGTGCCTAACTTGTCCCGGCCACCCCTGCCATATCATGTTGTGTGCCTAACTTGTCCCGGTCATCCCTGCCTTATCATGTTGTGTGCCTAACTTGTCCCGGTCATCCCTGCCATAGCATGTTGTGTGCCTAACTTGTCCCGGTCACCACTGTCATATCATGTTGTGTGCCTAACTTGTCCCGGGCATCACTGCCATATCATGTTGTGTGCCTAACTTGTCCCGGTCCCCACTGCCATATCATGTTGTGTGCCTAACTTTTCCCGGTCATCCCTGCCATATCATGTTGTGTGCCTAACTTGCCCCGGTCACCCCTGCCATATCATGTTGAAGTTCTGTTTGTTGTATCAATTAAATTGAAGTTATTCGACTTCTGTTTTGTTTTGAAATATTCTGTATAATAAAAACAATTATTGCCGAGTTGTGATTTACATCTGTTTAAAACTTACCTTGCAGAGACTGAAAGCCGAATAGAATCTGCGTCGTAAACCGATAGGGGAAAGGTGCCTATAAGACCCTTCATAATGTTACAAAGTAAATGACCTCTTTAGGGTTCATGTGGGCAATATTTGCAAGAAAAAATGAGCATTAATATAATAAAACTAGAATTGCAATTGCGAGCAATAGCGGAAGTCACCCTACCCTCCGCAGCTAAGTACCACAGATATACCAAAAATCATCAAAATCAGACAAAATCTAAATTTCAACCAATCAGAAACCTGGGTTTGGCCGCCATTTTGAATCCAAAGTGATTTTTATTTTGTCGAAAACGAGCCCTTCCACCAGGTTTCATTATGTTCCATCACGTAGAACTAAAGTTATTACTGGATATGATTTTGACCAATTAAAGAAGAGAAGACAGACAAAAATCTTATTTCTTGTGGGAATAGATGAGATACAGCGGGCATTATCTTAATGTATAACTCAAAAACTAAGAGTCCTCGAAAAGAGTATACACCGTCAAATTTTATTGTAAATATTTGACGATTTGAAAAATAAATGTTTACATGTTTTAAAAGCTACATTACCGCATTAACTAGAACAATACAAATATATTGTAAAATATTTCATTTTTATAACACTGGGGTCAAAAATACTCAAAATACACATGAAATGGCATATTCCGTCAGTTCACCTCAAAATTTGGAAATCAATAAATTAAGGGGTTTGACACATCTCAGTGGCAGATCCAAAGCTTTTTTGGGCCGTGGGATTTTCTTTAAAAATCATGTATTTTCACAATTTTCCTCAATTTTTCCCCACATGGAAACCCCCCAGGAAATGTGAAAAAACCCAGATAGGTCTCTGGATCCGCCACTCCATCTCCCTTCTGTTTCAACGGTAGATCAGACCAATTTGGGTTTCAAATTTGTTTTGTCCTAGCATCACCGATGAGTCAGAGAAAAACGAAACAGCTGTATAGTCAGTGTAAATCATATTTGGCATACTTGATATATTTAAGGATTGAATCTTGCTTTAGTCGATTTCACGGGGTGATGAATTGAGTTCATTTCAACAGATTTTATTGACATAGTGTTATGGTCAAATAGATCGAATAACAGGCAAGCTTATATAAATTCTTTCCATAGGTGGCTAGAGTATTACAATAATATAGAACTATAGCAAAATATATTTTATAGATATTTTGAAATGAAAATATACTGAACAAAAAAAAGAAACGCACAAAGTTCCCCCCTGCAGTACACTTTAGCTGTAAGGGAATAATAATATATTTGGTCAGGTATTACATCAAGAACGATCTCCCTTCTCAACAATCTACCCTAAAATCAGCAAGACAATGCTCGACCGCATGTTGCCAGAGTCTGTCGTGATTTTCTCACGGCAAACAACATTCAGCCTCTGGAATGGCCCCCATATCATATAGCCCCGACATGTCTCCCATTGAGCATCTGTGGGATGAGCTGGACAGGCGTATTAGGAAACGTCCCCCNTTCAATGCATAGGAGAGAATCCGTGCAGGGATTCGTGCAAAAGGTGCCCACACCAGGTACTGAAGTGTCATTTTGTTTTTCGCGGGTATCCTACTTTGAGTTACTTCTGATGACACGAGTGACGTCACACATACTTTTCTTCTACAGTATTGTAAAGAGTAGACTTGTCCCTTCATATTGATATAATATTTTGTACAAATTTCCCAAAATATCATAGGCTCTTGATTGCATAATTTAATTGTGCGTTTCTTTTTTGATTGATACATAAATGTAAACGATAAAGCAATTAAAGGGAGGTAACTCACTTTTTATTATTTACTATACAACATAGGATATACACACACCGACACACACACACACAAACAAAACAAAAATATAGTTATTAATTATCATAATTACACGTGTACACATGAGTTACTATTTAACATTCGATACAGTTAGGTAGATAGACCAAAAGTCCATGTACAAGTACTGCACAGGTCATCACCACCAGAACTGTGTATTAATTTATTTATATGTAACTATTTAATCTACAGATTTAACCCGATATGTACATTTATCAAAAGTATAAGTAAAACATTGTGTAGAGGAGCACAAAATAATTAAATGAAAACATATATTTATTACATAATCAAATAAATTCACAACCATATTCAACTGTTTTCATAGAAAATTACAGTTTTTGTCAATATAATGGCTTTCTAGATCTTGTAAAAGTTAAAACGTTTGGATCTCCCTATAAAGTAATGTATATCACGAAGCATTAGTCTGTTTGTATTACCTTCACAATTAGGACAGCCATATAAAATAATTTCAATATTGATATGGTTATGGTCAAGGGCATAATTACTGAGTGAGTTGAATAAATTAATCCTCAAATCATAGTAAATAGGACATTCTAAAGAATATGAGAGACTGTTTCCAATTCATCTGAACAAGTACATACTGGACTATCAGTTAGGTGGTCATGATGCAAATCAAACTTTAAATCACTACAATAATTTCTAAGTTGGGAAAGAATCATGTTTGCCCTTCTATCACCTTCAGTTTTGAAAATTGTAACAGATTCACTATCAGTTATAGCATTTTTGTCTAACAGCCATTTAAAACTTGCAAGTGTAGGAGAGTCAAAAATATTAGTATCAGTGTTGTTAGCTGTGCGGCACATGAAAGGAAAGAAGCTGTCAAAGTAGTTATTAGTTCTGCATATTGGTGGGTTAGAAAGTCTAGTTTGTCGGAGAGAATAAGGATTTTCGTTAGGATTGTTTGTAAAGGGGATCAACACATCTTGTAAATATTGCGGTGAGAGTCAATGTATTAATTGATACATCATGATATATTTGTGTTTCTCTCTTCTGGCAGCCAGAGTTTCCCAACCAAGTTCGGTATAAATTTTATTATGAGATGTTCCTGAGCGAAGGCCTGTAATAATTCTTGCTGCTTCTAATTGTATAGATTCTAGAAGATCTGTTGATTGTTGTGTGCAGTTATCCCAAACTATGTCAGCATATTCCAAAATTGGCCAAATAAATGCAGTATAAATTATAATTAATGTTTTTTCGATTTACTCTAGTTTTTATGTAACGTAGAATGTTGAGTCTGCTGTAAGCTTTTTCATTTATGTTCTGAATATGTTGTTTCCATGATGCATCATCTTTAAGGGTAAGTACTAAGTGTGTATGTGATGTAGTGTCTGTAATATGGCTGTTTTGAAAAGTTATAGTGGGGTGATTTGTGTTATGTTTCCTTGAAAATATAACTGATTTAGTTTTATTAGGGTTAAATTGTATGTCCCATGTGTTTGCCCATTCATTCATGATAGTAAGGTCAGTTGTTAGTGCTTGTGCTGCTTGAGCTGGGTCTTCATCTATTATTACATACAGAGAGGTGTCGTCTGCAAAAAGTTTAATATAAGTGGAAACATGTTCGGTGATATCATTGATGTAAAGAAGGAAGAGAAGTGGGCCAAGGACAGACCCTTGCGGTATGCCTGCATTAATAACCTTGAATTGACAAACATAACCCCTTATTACTAACTCTTTGCATTCTGTCTGTAAGATAATTTTGGAACCAGATAAGTAAATTTCCATCAACACCATATTTTTTAGTTTATGTAGAAGACCTTGGTGCCACACACGGTCAAAAGCTTTACTGATGTCACAAAATATAAAACTTAACTCCTTTCCCTGGTCCATATTACTAACAATTTCATTATATATGAACAATAATTGATTTACTGTAGAATCACCTGGTGTAAATCCTGACTGATACTCAGTTATAATAGAATTTTCAACTAGGTAATTATAAAGATATTTGAAAATATTGTTTTTCATTAATTTACTAAGACAAGAAGTTATTGAGATAGGTCTATAGTTTGAAACATCATTGGTTGAACCATTGCCTTTATAAATAGCATTAATGTTTGCTTGTTTCCAACTATTTGGTAAAGTCCCTAATTCTAAAGGTTTATTAAATATTAGTGTGAGGGGTAATTTCAGAGCGGAACTTAGCTTTTTAACAATTTTAGGGATAACACCATCAGAACCTGGTGGTTTATTAACATTAAGACTATTCATTTGGTCAGAGACATCTTGTTGAGTGACATGGATATTTGTTAGTGAAAATGGGGTGAAGTGTTGTGCTGTTTGAGGGAGTTAAAGGTCAAGTGATGAGGTAGAGATATTAGTAAAGTGACTGTTTAGGATTTCAGCTCTATCAATTGGATGGTGAATGACCTGATTGTTAGATTCAAGACGGGGGATAGAGGAGACTTTGTTAGAAAAGTTAGTGATAGATTTTGCTATCTTCCACCATTTGTCTGGAGGGACCATACTATCATTTAGTGAATTTTCAAGGTTTTTTATGTAATTTTCCTTTGCTTCCCGAATCAGGTCAATAATTTCATTTCTAAGAATACGAAATCTGTGCCAATAATGAGGATTATTATTTATTTTAGCCTTTTTGTGTATTCTGTTTCTTTGTCTCATCTTAAGTCTAATGGTGTTGTTCATCCATGGTTTATCATTTGAGCGTACTGTTATCACTTTTGTGGGAATAACTTTTGTGACCTGTTTCGTTAAACAATTAATTATAGAAGCATTAAATAGCTCAGTGTCCTGATTCAGTGATAAATTTAACCAATCAACATTAAAAAGGACATTATTCATACTTTCAAAATCAGCTTCATCATATTTCAGAATGGTCTTTTTATAGCTCACTTGTTTAAATATGTTAAAAAAAATTGGGCATGAACTGATGAGTGGTCACTACAGAATGGTGCTGATACATGGGTACTTTTAATTATGTTTCTGTATTTAGATAATATAATATCAATGGATGTGGTACTGTCAGGTGTTATTCGTGTAGGTTCATGAATAAAACTAGATAGATTATGTTTGATAGGGAGTCTTGATAAGTGATCATTTACTGGTAAGTTTAGCATGTCCAACATTAATATCACCTGTAAGTACAGCATCCATAGAAGTATCAGTAGCTCTAGTTAAGGTATCATCCAGTTTGTTCCAGTAGTCAATGTAACTGTCTGGTCTATACAAACAACCAAGGAGGAATTCGTGATTATTAATTAAAACCTCTGACCAAAGTAGCTCTACATCATCCCTTTCTAAGTCAGCTCTTCGTTTCATTATAACAGTGCAATCCGAGAGTGGTTGGTGCGGAAATAATTGTTTCCGCAAACCAAACTATAGATTGTTTTGCTGTGTATATGTCAGCAGCGTCAAAGTCCAATGATGGTTTTTTTGAGTACGTTGATATTTTGGAGTGTTAATATTTCACGTATTCGGATAAAGGAAATGTGTTTTTTCTCGGAGACATGAATGTAAAGGTCAGAGGACCGAGATATGATTTTAAAGACGACGAACCTACCGTTTATTTTCAAAATTTCTTGGATAGAGCACATTTATTATCCGTAAATGTGCAAGATGTGTGTGAAGGGCCAATTCCTACATTCCTACAAACGGGGTTCAATACTGTGATAGATCATATATTGATAGAGTCTAGTGAATACGATCTTGTGAATAAATATTATGTTTTAAATGACTGTGAATTGAATTTATCCGAGCACAGTCCGGTGATGTGCACAGTTAGTATTCCTACTGGTGGCGCACAGTATGTAGAAGGGAGGAAACTCGGTAGACACAACTGGAAGAAATCGATATCGAACGGATTCATTGATAACTACAGAATAGCTTTGGATGATATGTTATCACTATAAGTAGTACCAGATAATGATGTACGTGTAAGTAACAGTGACATTGATTTTTTCCAACAGAATATCACTTCGTGTATATTGAAAGCCTCCGAGCTTACACTTCCGAAAGTAAAGTATAAGAGGTATCTTAAACCCTATTGGAATCAGGAGTTAAAAGAGGTACACGGAATTATGCTTCAAAAAAGGAAAAGATGGATAGATGAAAATAAACCTAGAGAACCTACTGCAAACAGTTACAGAGAGTATAAAGATATCAAAGCTGATTTTAGAAAACGACTGCGGAACGCTTTTAACCGGTGCATGTCGGAGCAATTTGAAAAAATAGATCAGTCAGGAGAAATAGATCAGAAACTGTTATGGGATTTATTTAAGAGTAAGAAAGCTAGATATACACAGACTAAAATAAAATATGGCGGTAAAACATTCTGCAAACCTAATGATATAGTGGAAGTTTGGGCTACACATTTCGAAAACCTTTTTAAAGATGTTCAGTGTAATCTTTTCGACAAACAGTTTTACGATAACATTTTAAAAAGTGTAAGAGATATTGAAAGGAATATACACAACGAGCGCGACTTTTTTTTAAATAATCAAGTCACTGCTACAGAAGTCGAGAAAAATTGTAAAAGTTTGAATAACAAAAAAGCAGGAGGATTTGATGGAGTAGTGTACGAGCATCTTACTAATGGGAACGAACAGTTATTTAGATACTTAACGATGTTATTTAACCTTGTAATAAATAATGAATATATACCTTCTGATTGGAAGAAAGGAAATATTGTTACGTTATATAAAGGGAACAATAAACCAAAAGATGATCCCAATAACTACAGAGGTATCACTTTATTACCAGTTATTTTTAAAGTTTTTGAAATGTTAATATCAGAAAAAATAAGTTCAATTCTTGAATCAGATACATTTCCATGAAGGCAACATGCAGCCTATCAGAAAGGTTTATGTAGTTTATGTACATCATTTAATTTACAGGAATGTATATAGTCGGGGGTCCAGACATCCAAAAGCTCAATAAAAAAGGGTTGGACCTGACACGGTCTGATATACTTTTTAAATGTGTTTTTTTCTATTGGTTTGGACATAAAGGTGAGACAATTGAGAGGTCTGCTCTGTCGGAAGCTTTGCGAAAAATAATTGTGGCCAATTTTGTACAGGCATCCCCCTATTTTATAGCAAAAATATGACAAATATACATTTTTGTTTCAAATCAATTGAAGGTGGCGATGGTCGTCATCACATGCATTCCAGACCAACGTTAGACATGTCTTGACCTAATCAAATAGAGAAATGATTTATAATTATTGAAATCCCAAAATAGCGCCCCGATTTTAATAATTTGTTCATATTTTCGTCTTTACTTCGCTGGTAATCAAAAAGGGATGATGCTATCACATCATACAATATATATCAATATGTTCCTCATTCATGTCAGGCACTCCACACCGATAATTAGGCTTCAGTTATAAATATGGAATGTGTTATGGCGATTTTGCTACCCCTACCCCCAGTTTCAAAAATTGCGGTCGCTGCGTGATAACTCAGCATGATGTCATAATTTGTGGGGTTTGTTTAATCATTTGGATAAGGTCATTATAGTAATTACTTACATGAAGTAAATAGTTAATTTAGGGGCCATAAATTGTGCATGGCCATGGGAAATATACTGTGAATTCATTTATTTTCGTGGGCTCCAAATTTCGTGGATTGATGGAAATGGACAAGTTCGTGGGTACTTAAATTCGTGGATTTGCCAGTTAGTGCCTAACAATAACAACACTAATTAAGCATATTTCGTTGGGACTTTTAATTCGTGGATAGTGCTATCCACAAAATCCACGAAAATTAGTACCCCACCAATAATAATGAATTCACAGTACGTAATAAAATAGTATTAAACTCAATTATTTGAAACAAAATGTTGTTTATTCATTCATTCAGTTTTATCGGAAATAACATTTCAAGTGATATTACATCTTTCTATGGTATGCTAGACCTTTGTGACACCTACTAGCATCAATACGTATGTTGCCGCAACAACTACACTGTGCCTACATCAATACTTACACCATTTATATTACTCGTACAGCTCGTGATCACTACTGATTTCACAATAACGCAGTACGTCAAGAGATCAAACAAATCACTTCTGACTTGAAGAGTCTGGATGGTCTGAAACATGCTCAGGTGTACAGTTAGTCACTATCACTGCTTTCCACTGCCAGTACAACCCTTGAACATTTGTTTGGGTCTCCAGCGCACAGGCATGCGATCACACACTTCACATTTGCTTTAGCACAGGAACATCCTCGTCCACACTTGCTCTTCTTGCAACGGCAATATTTGGCCCGTTTAAATTCAGTCGGCTTCGGCTGCTTCAACATCATGGTTGCCACTAACTTGTCATTGACCAGGTGTCTGCCAAAGTATGTTGCAACGGGGTAGATTGGCTCAGACAAGTGTGCTCGTTTGCACACAGCCACCTGATGAAGGGATCTGAGTAGGTGCAGCCGGAAGGCATCTTCAGTTGGTGGCAGAGATCGCATGTCACACTTGATACTCACGAAGAGATGAGCCCGCAGCGCATCAAGGGAGCCACCGAAGTCACTCCGGTCATAGAGTGCCATGTTGTACCGCCTAGCTGCTGTGACAACTTCTTCCGTCACCTCTAGGCTTTCATCAGGGTCGCCATATCTGGCAAGTGGCAGCAGGTGTCCAATGTTGTCGATGGCCGCTTTGTAGGCTCGTTTCTTCCCTCTTCTGTAGAGATAGCTGACTGTGCCACACCCGGTCAGTATGTAGATGGTCAACAGGACTGATGTCAGTTGGGCAGCATCTACATCACTCTGCATGGCAAGAGATGTAGCAATGGCATGGGCAGGCAGATATATGTCCATCTTTTTCACCCATAACTCTTCCAGTTCAGCGAAACGCATACTATAGTAGATGCACAACATGATGACATCTGTGTCTGTTGCCATCACAACAACCCGCTTGTGATGAAGGAATTGTACACAGTATGCAATGTGAGCGAACATCCGTGTGTCCGCCTCCTCGTGCTTCACACAGGAAAGTTCAGGGAGCTCTATCTGGCAGTTCGTTGATAACATGACTGTTCGGCCAGGGTCACGGAAGACTCCTCCGAGAAGGAGTGTACATCCCGGAGGAAGTGACTTGTGCTGTGCAGTCCATGTCTCGCCCATGTAGTGCAGCAGGTTTGCTTTGTTATGGGGGTTTTGAACAAAGCCTTTCCACTCAGGAATTGCAAGGGCATCATGAGGCTTGTACTCTTTCATCTTGCTGGGATGTGTCTTCTCTCTCTTTTCGCGCTCCTCGCTTTTCAGGCTTTCCGCTGCAGTGACATCATACCGGTCCCCAACAAAGTTGATGCAGTCACAGCTGTCTGGTTTGGTGCTAAGAAGCTGCTTCAGGTAGTTCTCTTGCAATTCGTGGAAGGTGCTGCTTCCAAGTTGTTGGCATCGCTGAATGAATGCCATGGCGTCAACTACCAACACGACTGGCTCATCTGATGGGGGTAATTTGTCTGCCTGCATCCAGGAGTTGCCAAGGGACGACTTGATGGCAACCAGGTAGTCAGCCTTGTTGCCTTTACGCATCGCATACCCCTGATCAAGGCTCGAATCAGGCTCAAACAGGGATGCAGGACAGCTCGTCCATTCATGGCTGAATAACTCAACCTTCTTCTCTTCATCCAGATCTTGCACAAAGTACAGGTTTCGTACAACTGCACTTTCTTCCTCATATATCTTCTTTGCCTTCTGTGCCATGGACAGTGACTTCTTTGTCTGTGCTGCAAATGTGGCCAATTTCACAGGGACTACTTTCTCACTCTCCGTTTCTCGTGCTAGGGCCAATGCCTGGAGTCCTTTTTTGCGTGCACTTAGCAGGTCTTCAGATGCAGCTTTGTAGCCTGTGGAGATGTTCAGCAATTCCTGTTCTTCACACAGGAATGGGTTAATCATTTGGTTCTTGATGACATCTGTCACTTTTTCCATACTCTCTGCATCTTTTGTCGCTTGCCTGTCAAAGTCTTCATGATGATTCTGGGCACACTTGTCTAAGTGTGCCATGGCCTTCGTTTGCTCTGATACAGCTGTCAACACTGGAAGAGCACGCAGGTATTTCTCCATGGCTGCTGGCTGCTGACTGATGCCAGTGAAGAGCTTTGTTTTCGCATCACGGTTGTAGGTCTTCTCTAGCGCCATATCTGTCCAGACACCATTGAATCTGCCCTCCGTCTGACGTACGGTGAACTCTCCATCGTTAAATGCCTTGGCAATGTCCGGTGCCAGTGTAGGGAGCCCTCTCATCGCTTCAAGGTAGTGAGGTAGGCAGGAGACGTACTTGTAGTGGCCGGCAGCAACCATGTACGGCAACATCTTTTCCACCACAGCAAGGTGTTCCTGCCAGAGACCTGCCCTCTCTGCATAGATGTACCTTTTTAGTATCATGACCATGTCCATGTACATAACCACAGCTTCGTGTTAGCAGATGTACATGACTCATCAAACTCGACCATCAGAAGTGACACCTCCTTCAACTGGTCGGTTGCATCATTGCATGCAGCAGATGCCTTCTCTGCATCCATTGATGGCAGGGCATCTAGGAGCTGCTGGACATTGCATGCTAGCATTGCCATGGCCTCCATGTCCATGCCTTCGTTGACCAGCCATTTCTCAAATGCTTCCCAGTGAAGAGCAAACATAGCTGCATGTACAATGCTGTGCGCCCTCAGCATCGCATAGTAATCCTTCCCCGACATGATCTTGTTAGCTGTTCCACGGAGGCACACCCGGGCTTCCACCATCAGGTCTTCGATTCCTGTGGCCTGCATCAGACGTCCAATGGCCCCCAGGAAGTTCTGGGCGATATGGAAGCCCCTCATCCGTAGGACTAGTTTGGCGTACTTCTCAGACATCTTCTTCTGCAGGACCAAGACAACTTCATAGATCGCTTGGTCGCATGTGATGATGGTGATCTCCTGACCAATCTTCCTTGACACTCCCATGCAGTACTCCACTGACTTCTCAACCACATCTGGATTTGTCGGTGACTGTGGAAAGAAAGGACCATAGCTGATCACAGTAGCGGGTGTAACATCTGGAATGAGTAGAGCCTGGAATGGACTCCATGTTGGCGCTGTGCAGCTTGGTTTCAGGCCCTCCAGGAGAAGTGTGGGGCAGACATGCACCAGGTGCCAGAGGACGCTTAGCTGGTCAAGGGGCTCACCCAGGCCTTCTGGCTGTTTGGACCCTGTTTCTACTCCGACCAGAGATCGACTCCTTTGACAATGTTGAGACTCAGGTAGCTCTCCCTGGTTTGAAATGGCACAGGAGATTCCCGTGAAGATCGGCGGGATTTCAGCAGAGGTACACTGACTATGGGTGTGGGATCTTCCTCTGCATTCATGTATTGGAATATGATGTGGGTCGTGCCATGCAGTGTTCGTCCATCCTTGGTGTACTCATGAAAATCAAGGTTGTCAAAGGCACACTGAGTGAGTCGTCCTACTTTCAAGTTCGTTGGTATGAAGAGACCATCCTCGGATGTCTGTTCGTCAACTGCCTCTGCCATGGTTGTAATGTACCTCTGGGCATCCTGATAGCTGATGCAGTTGCCAAATCTGTTCAAGAGCGTCACTGTCCCCTTGCTCCTGGTTTACTGCAGAATGTGCAGAGCTGTTCCCAAGTGTTTCGGTGTCGGAATGCCTGCAACGGCTTTGCATACATCTTGTGCAAGGTTGAGAACTTGTTCGTGCTGCTGTGGGCTGACGTGCACACGCCCATCATCCCCTACTTCTGGAGGCGAATCCGTTATCAACCATGCCGAGAGGTTGTACAGATTGTTGCTCACTCTATCTGAGGCCTCTAAGTATGATATTTGCATCTGTGGTGAAATGCCCTCATGCTCACCCTCATGCTCAGATGTTCTGGCTTCTTGGGCAGCCTTCAATGCCTGTTTTTCTGTCTTCCTTTGTTCCTTGAGTTCTTTACGTATCCTCCTTGCAGTGTGGTAAGCAGAAACCATGGTGTCGTCTTGTGGCATCTCATCCACACTTTCTTCGGCATACTCTTCCTCATCGACTCTCTCCTTCAGTTCTTTCAGCTTGGTCATCAGGCATCCAATGCTCAACTCTGCTGAGCATATCAAGCTGGACGATCCTCTTTGTGGCACCACCATAATCCTGTCTCCATATTCCTTTTCGATGCGGGCTATGAGGCTCTGAGATCTGTAAGACTGGGCATCATCCACTCCCTGTTCTATGAGGTACAGGCGGTACTTGTCTCTCAAAGTTGTCATAAAGAATATGCTGCCATCCTTGAAGAGGGGCTCATCTATATCAGCAAGCAGTTGGTTCAATTCTGCATCATATGGACTGGTCTAGGTGCTTCTCTGTCGTGCACGTCTGTTCAAGTATGTGGTCATACAGTGTCTGTGGTACTGGAAGTCACCTGCCACCATGTCTGTGCACTTATCGAACCCCCGAATCTTGTGTAGCATCTGCTCATCTGCCAGTTCGTTTGCTTTCTTCCACATAGCATTTTGTCTTTCTGGACAGGCAATTAAAAGAAGACATCTGTCTCCTTTGGTACTGCGTGCTTTTCCACATATGAAGCACTCGTCTTTGTAGTGGACACTTTGTGGAGTTGACGATCTTGTTCTTGAAGAACCTTCCAGTTCTGCAGAGCAACCGGTGGACGACGTGCTCTCTTGCTTTGCAAACTGGCTTTTTTTCTGGTCAACAGTTTTTCGGTTTGTATAGTTCGAGCGACACCGAGCATGGTACACAGGATTCTTTGCCAAAAAGTCTGACTGAGTATCCACATCACTCTCAAGTCGGAATGACACCTCATCCTTTCTGTTATTGACAGCATACAGGAAGGCAGGATAGCCTTGACTTGTCAGCTTCTGCAGAGGACCTCGTTGACTATCTGGTCCCTTCTGGCAAATCAGGCAAACAGCATAGTCTGTATGGGGCCGGCATCTCTTTTGTGGCACTGTAAATGCAGGTTCCAGGTTCATAATGTTGCTGTCTTCCAAGTCGTCAAATCGTCATGTTCTGAAACAATCAATCAATGCCAACCAAATATATTATTTTGTACAAACATTTTATATTTATATGTGTTGTCTGCTTATAAGAACCTCCTAGCACCAGGTTTCAGCATGACCATGATAACTCTGAAATCATCAAAACATGTTATAATGGCATCGCCTCACTCTTTTGTATCTGACCGAATCAGTGAAACACCTACATAATGCTTCTTTTGGGTGTAAAAGTTGTTTTCTTGATCGTGTATCATAATCAAGTGAACCTTTTAACATGCTCCAGTATGTGTATAACTCTAGTCATCAACAATCAGAACAGATAATCACGATTAACCACGATAAAATCAGCATTTTCTTATAACTTGGAAATGTCTGCGCCACAATGGCGATTTCGGCAACATGGGGGTGGGGGTAGCAATGTCACCATTACTCAGTCCATATTTATAAGTAAGACCTCATTTTTGGTATGTAGTGACTGCAATGAATGGGGAAAAAGTTGATATATTGCATGATGTGATAGCATTATCCTTTTTTTGATAACCAGTGAAGTAAAGACGAAACATATGAACAAATGATTAAAATCGAGGTGAAATTTGGTATTTTATAATTATAAATCATTTCTGAATGTTCTTTAAACATATTTCTTTATCTAATTAGGTCAAGACATGTCTAATGTTGGTCTGGAATGCATGTGATGACGGCCATCGTCACCTACAATTGATTTGAAACAAAAATGTATATTTTCATATTTTTGCTATAAAATAGGGGGATGCATGTACAAAATTGGCCACAATTATTTTTCGCAAAGCTTCCGACAGAGCAGACCTCTCAATTGTCTCACCTTAATGTCCAAACTAATAGAAAAAACACATTTAAAAAGTATATAGCGCCGTGTCATGTCCTTTCCAATTTTGGGGGTCTGGATCCCCGACTAATAAGATATAACTTAGAAAATGATGATAATGTGTATGTTGGATTTTTTAGGTAGCAATAAAGCTTTTGATACGGTATGGCACGCAGGCCTGCTATACAAACTTTATGAAATTGGCTTGAACTTGAAAGTATGGAAATTACTGAAAGGAGTATATACTGGTGTCAAAAGTTGCATTATTTTTAATGGATTACAATCAAGATGGGTACCCATGGAGAGAGGTATTTTACAAGGGAGCGCATTATCTGCGAAAATGTATTTAGTTTTTATTAATATGTTGCTGAAAAATATTGAACAGAGTGGCAGGGGGTCAATGATCATCGACATTAGAGTTAATATACCCACTCAAGCTGATGATTTATGCCTCGTAAGCAATAAATTTACTGATTTGGAATATATGCTACGGATGTGTGAAGATTATAGTGAAAAATGGAGATTTTTGTTTTCTAACACCAAAAGTAAGATTATGTATTTTAATAAGAAAGAAAAAAGTGAAATGTGCTACTAGTTTATATGTATTTGATAATATTATACCGGAAGTGGAAGATATTGTTCACGTTGGTATTATGTTAAATAATAAATTCCAAACATATGAACGTACAATGCGTGCTTGTAGCAAATTAAAAAGTGGTACAATGAGTTTAATTAAGAGTGGTGCACATCCTTGTGCGTTAAATCCAGTTACTGCCGGGAAAGTTATCAAACAAGTTTTTGTTTCGAAATAAATCTTTGCGCTCTTTCCAACAAAAGTAAGGTTTTAGCAACAGAACACGTACTGGTTTGTGCTATGGATTGATTGGATGGACATCCATAGAAAGATATATAGATATAAGAAAATTGTTGTTTTTTGGAAGGTTGTGTTATTTAGATAAAAATACATTGTCATCACATATATTTTTAAGAAGACTATACGCATCAATGCTGAACAGATCTGGTGACCATTTTGGACTTTCAAATGATATTTTGAGAATTTTTAAAAAGTACTATCTTTATAATATGTTGAACAAGTATATTTGAACGAGTGTATTCCCATTAAAACGGCAATGGAAAATAATTGTGAATAAATCTGTGTTGTTGAAAGAGGAACATGATTGGAAAGAACGAATGTCAAATGATAGTAATTTTAACAGATTTGTAATGGTTCATAATATATTGCAACCACATATACTATAGAAACTGGCAAAGAAATTCCCGGAGTTTAAAGATTCCATATTATATGTTACGTAATTAATAGTAAATATTCGTACTGGTAAAGCCAAAGAGCTATGTCATAGATATGGTATTATTTACCAAGATATATTAACTCATATCATATTAAAGTGTAGCTATACTGAACACCTAAAGGACAAGTTGTTGTGCTCTATCGCAAACGTTAGTGATACTGGTATTCTGCTGAGTGCGTACATGCACTCTCTGACAGATCACGAATTAATTCATATTTTAATTGGGGGACAAATGACTTACGAATTGAATGTATTAGATATGAATGAATTTAGATTGAAATCAGTAGCATCTGTCGAAAAGATGCACAAATTATACTACCGGTAGTGTGTAGATATAATCTCACATCCTGATAAAGATTAATATAAATAAAATAAATATAAAAAATAATATGAATGTTTAATATGATATGTATGTATTACCTCATCATATATACACTTATTAATGATATTTATTGAATGTANAGAGTTAATATACCCACTCAAGCTGATGATTTATGCCTCGTAAGCAATAAATATACTGATTTGGAATATATGCTACGGATGTGTGAAGATTATAGTGAAAAATGGAGATTTTTGTTTTCTAACACCAAAAGTAAGATTATGTATTTTAATAAGAAAGAAAAAAGTGAAATGTGCTACTAGTTTATATGTATTTGATAATATTATACCGGAAGTGGAAGATATTGTTCACGTTGGTATTATGTTAAATAATAAATTCCAAACATATGAACGTACAATGCGTGCTTGTAGCAAATTAAAAAGTGGTACAATGAGTTTAATTAAGAGTGGTGCACATCCTTGTGCGTTAAATCCAGTTACTGCCGGGAAAGTTATCAAACAAGTTTTTGTTTCGAAATAAATCTTTGCGCTCTTTCCAACAAAAGTAAGGTTTTAGCAACAGAACACGTACTGGTTTGTGCTATGGATTGATTGGATGGACATCCATAGAAAGATATATAGATATAAGAAAATTGTTGTTTTTTGGAAGGTTGTGTTATTTAGATAAAAATACATTGTCATCACATATATTTTTAAGAAGACTATACGCATCAATGCTGAACAGATCTGGTGACCATTTTGGACTTTCAAATGATATTTTGAGAATTTTTAAAAAGTACTATCTTTATAATATGTTGAACAAGTATATTTGAACGAGTGTATTCCCATTAAAACGGCAATGGAAAATAATTGTGAATAAATCTGTGTTGTTGAAAGAGGAACATGATTGGAAAGAACGAATGTCAAATGATAGTAATTTTAACAGATTTGTAATGGTTCATAATATATTGCAACCACATATACTATAGAAACTGGCAAAGAAATTCCCGGAGTTTAAAGATTCCATATTATATGTTACGTAATTAATAGTAAATATTCGTACTGGTAAAGCCAAAGAGCTATGTCATTGATGTGGTATTATTTACCAAGATATATTAGCTCATATCATATTAAAGTGTAGCTATACTGAACACCTAAAGGACAAGTTGTTGTGCTCTATCGCAAACGTTAGTGATACTGGTATTCTGCTGAGTGCGTACATGCACTCTCTGACAGATCACGAATTAATTCATATTTTAATTGGGGGACAAATGACTTACGAATTGAATGTATTAGATATGAATGAATTTAGATTGAAATCAGTAGCATCTGTCGAAAAGATGCACAAATTATACTACCGGTAGTGTGTAGATATAATCTCACATCCTGATAAAGATTAATATAAATAAAATAAATATAAAAAATAATATGAATGTTTAATATGATATGTATGTATTACCTCATCATATATACACTTATTAATGATATTTATTGAATGTACTTCGATGTAATTAAGTCTGTATATGTCATGTATGTTATTTGGTGCTTATGTGTATTCAAATTTTTTTTTGTAATGTAAATATGTGCGCATTATTCTGTTTAAATGTAATCTTCAAATTGGAGGAAATAAAGAGAATAATAGATTATTGAAATCAAATACGATTAAGTTTTGAAATATTTAAACCACCGGCGATCCACCATAATCTGGATATAGTTACCCATTATCAAACTGGAATAAATTAACGATGAACTGAGTTGGTATTGAAACAAATTTAATGAACAGCGAGTTAATATGTTGACTTTGTATCAAGACCAACTCAATTCATCACCTCATGAAATCGACTAAAGCAAGATCCAATCCTCAAATTTCAACTAACCCGGTTTTTGTTCAATAATTTGAACTTGTAAAAGTTTATTCTGATAGTTTGTCCAAGATTCTGGAGCTTGTGCAAGTGTACGCATCGACGTAATGTAAAAACTAAAAGAAAATAAGTTAGTCCGTCATTGAAGGACCATCATACAACATGATGGTGTACAGCTAAATTATGAAGAAACAAAATACAAAAACATATTTAAATGTCATATTTACGGTTTTAATCATCGTGACTTCATTCCTTATTTCATAATCTCTTGACGAAATTGGACTTTTTTTCTAGAAGGTATACAAACAGAAAACAGTTATTAGTCTATATGATTTTTTTTTTATTTGGTCGATGTATTATTTTTTGGCATACATTGGTGTATCCTTCAATAACACTTTCAAATAAGTCCATTTTAATCAATTAGACAAGCCATAAACTTAATTCATTGTTGAAATTAGCTATATTTAAAAATGCAAAATAACAACTTGAGAATTCCATGCACCCATATTGATAATTCAACATAGATTTTTTTTTCAATACATTGATTCCAATGTTTTTTTCGTTACCGATGAGAAAAAGAATTAAACAAATTTGTTGAAATTAAGTTAAGTAAAATCGTAGATAAACTGGACTAATTTATTGTTAAGTGTTTACAAAGGGAAATGCGGATATACGGATCGTCAAAATTTCACCGCTTACCGGCGCTTGCCTTGATTTTTGTTGAAATTCCTTCCATTTCGCAGGAGTTACCTCGCCTGTCACTGATCACGCACATATTAAAAAGCGTTTACGCTGCCTCACTCTACACGGCTTAGCACAGGACTGTTTACCCCGGACTACGACAGCATCATTCAGGGTCAAGGTTGTGCGTGATTCGACACTCGATTCTGATTGGCTGGTATTTTGTATATAACCAGCCGGCTTAACAATTGCTGTCTCTCAGTTCAGATTTAAGCACAGGAGGGAGAAGAGCGTGGCTGTGCGCTTACAACCTGACTTAAAACAGCTGATTTCTGCTATTTCCAAGGTACAAGTAAAACGTCTGGTAGACATGCAAGACTGATTGAAGTGTTGTTTCAATCAATGATAATTATAATGCATAATTTTGTTCGAGACCCTGTCGAATATTTAGGCCTGTTGTTTTTATTTTTATCAATGATGCGTGAAGACGTAAACAAACGGCTCCCGTTAGCCGGTCAGTGATCCTGATGACTGCGCGTACATTTGTGTACGTAGTGGTGCTCTCGGACTGGTTTTTTTTTTTTATATATTGTTCTGTTGTGTTTGTTCGATTTAACTCTTGCTTCAATTAATGCATTCCTGAAGTTTTTTTGTAGTGCCGAAAACGAAATTTCGCTTCGTGGAATGCATTTTTTTTAAAGTTCTGTCTCTTACCTAATGTTCTCCAAATTATATAATAACTGTTATAATGATTGTTGTATTGGGAGGTAACGTTTAAATTTAAACCCTACTGAAACTGAAACAGGCAAACATTAATTAAAGTACAGTATTATAAAATGAAAATTCAGAAAAATGTCTGGAAACTGTTTTGTTATGTCATCATGCATGCAGAATAATACCATGACAAAAATTGTTAAAATAAATTGGCTGAAGACATACTGAACTAAATAAAAACAGAAGAAAATGTAAAGATTTTTTGTGGTATGCCATGGACTTTAAAATAGCATTTTAATATTCTGTGGTTAGGCTTATTTTTCCCATAGAAAGGTGTTAGGTTTTAAATTCTGATTTCATGCAGTGTTGATCCACTTTTTTCACAATGTTTTTCATGACTTTGATTTGCATAATTTGGCATTTGTTTTATTTATACGATCATGTTTGGCGATAATATTGAGATATCTCTTTCATTTTGACTTAAAGGTTGGTGTCGTCAAACTGAGTGAGTCGACACCTGGATGTCATTACTATGTAACATTTTGCCATTTATAACTATAACTATATTTTGGCTGTTTCAAAAGTCATCGGGGCTAAAAATAAAAAAAGCCGGTGCACTGGATAATTTTCCTGCTGTCATGTCAAAATTCAATTATTATTTTTTTTTGAAAAAGTAAATTAATAGAGAATCAATTGGGAAAATGATGTAAAATGACAGATTGTAGAATATCTCTATTAAATATTTTAATTTTGGCTATTTCACCAATATGATTGACTATCTCAAGATTTATTATATGCTTGAAATTTTCTTGCAATCAAATTGTCCGGATCCTATACACGTGACCAGTCCTCAAAAACTCATGTAGACTGGTTATCAGGTGAATATCAATTTCTAAATAAAGCCTCTATGGAAATTCCCCGGAACCTGTCGTAGCCCATGCACAGTTAGACCGGAACGCAATATGTCAGATGAAAACAGAAGATGGCGGTTGGCGAACTCTTCGCCTCCGTTACATCTGAAAAGTTCCAAACTACTCGAAGATAAAGATGCTGGTAACACAAAAAGGACACCAAACACGCAGTGGTGTCCTCCATGCTTACCTTAAGGAAACAAATCTTAACGATGTCTCCGAAAACCGAACTGTTGGATTCAACTCTCATTTAGGAATGAAATAACAGCAAATTACCATGTTTTGTGCAAATTTCTTTTTTTGTTTTTATCAGAAATTAATAAGTCTATGGACTAAAAGGTGTTGCCTGTGTTTTGAAATTCGGTTATAAGGAATAACCAGGGTTATTTTTAGACTGATATGATATATACCGAAAACAAATTGTGTGTGCTTGTATGCATTAACCACTTCGTTGGTTTATAATTGCGGGGTCCACACAGTTTTGTCGATATATTCTGTCTTTTCGTATTGCAGATTTTTCTTCTTTTTTTTTTTTTTTCAAACATTTTACTTCCCCAGCCCATTTAGGATACTGCCGAGGTTGGGGAGCCCCGGGATCAGCATCTTTACAATCATGTGTCCTTATACAAGAGGGCTGTCATACTTTCTTTCATACTTACTAGTAATTATATTATTATTTCTTTATTTTTTCACTGCCTTATTTAACATTTTTACTTGCATTCAAACTTACATTCAAAGTTACCGTACACATTATCCTTACATACATATATGCATACACTCCCTTTGCCCCACCTCCAGGTGGATTACCCTGTACTGGGCCTCACTTCCGGGACAAGTCATCCTTGACCTTGGCTGTGTGTATTAATAGTAGCAAGATGGAAACACGCCGCGCTGTGGTAATATAAGGCCATAATATTAGATTTGACGGCGTATAAAAAGAAAATCGTCCTGAAATCTGATATATTCCATCTTTTCGTATTGCAGAGTTATCTGCTCTTGTGAGCAGGTATTGATTGTTATATCATCAGTTTGTGAGATTAACGTCATAAATTTATGAGAAAACAACGTAATTTTATCACTCAAACTAATGACGTAACAATCAATACCTGCTCACAAGAGCAGATAACTCTGCAATACGAAAAGATGGAATATATCAGATTTCAGGATGGTTTTCTTTTTATATGCCGTCAAATCTAATATTATGGTATGGGGTTGTCCGGCCGGCCGGTGTAAACTTTTGTTTGTCTGGCAGTCTCCTACATTTTTCGACCAATCTCTTCGAAACTTGGTATACATTATGATCATGATGTGAAGTTGTGTCTCCCTTAAAAGAATTTTGATTCAACAATTTTTCCATAAGTTACCCCTTTGCTCATTTCAGTTTTTGATTTTTTGTCTGGAGATCTCTTCCTACTTTTTTTGTTGGATTTCTTTGAAACTTAGTAGGCTAAATAATCATGACATGTTGTTGTGTTTTCTTGAAAAAAAGAACCTTTTTTTTTGCAAAAGTTATTGCCCTTTGTTTATTTCAGTATTTGATTTTTGTCCGGCAATCTCCTCCTACATTCTTCAATGGATCTCTTTGAAACTTGGTATACATTATAATCATGATATGAAGTTGTGATTTTTGCAAAAGTTCTTGCCTTTTGTGCGAAGATTTTCTCCTACATTTTTTTATAGCATGTCAGCTATCCAGTCTTAGAATGATGCAGATCTTATTTCAATGTAAAAAAGTATATAACACTATATGGCATTCGACGGGCGTATATTGTTCCTCCCCTCGGTACTCTTGTTACTTCAGGAAATAACATGACATGAGAGAATCTGTTCAATGTAGGAAAACTACATACATTTATGTAATGTATTTTTTTTCAGAACAGTTAAATCTCCACTCACCATGCCAGAGTTGTTGATACACAATGAAGGTTCCAATGGGGCAGGAGGACTCCCCCCTTCTCCCCCGGATCTACAGGAACGCAACTCCTTGACAGAAATGGTCAACCGAAGGATTGCGAGCAGGGACCCGTGGTTCTCTCTGGAATTCTTTCCCCCAAGAACAAACAATGGAGCTATTAATTTGATATCCAGGTAAATGATTTTACAATCTGAATTGCACCTGTTTATGATGGTATGATGAAATATGACCTTGATGGCTTCAAATATGACCTTGACCAGCCGTCAAGGTCACGGATGTTAATTTATGTGTTAAAAATTATATATGACTTCTTGGAATGACAGTGGCTCTAGAACTGACTGAGTTCAACTTCAACTTGGAGCCTAACCCCCCTGTATATAATCTTATCTGATGACTTAGTCCACCCCTCCTTCCAATTAGAGCAAGCACAATGCCTGGTGTAGGGAAGGAACAGTTGCTAGGTCTCGGACTGTTTGGTAATGCATCCGCTACACTAGAGAAAATCTCTACAAGAATTTGTATCTGTCTAACAGTAGTAACACTGTTAAGGAGAGCCTCTAGGTATATAGGTTACTATACACTCCAACAGACATCATCCTGACATTTTGTAAACAGCTACTCCTGAAGCAGTTTCATTGCATAATCCTCTAAAAGGCCAAATTGCAAAGTACATCTAAAAACTGGACTTGTGTAATGTGAATCGAGTCCCATCCTTTTAAGTGACATAAGACATGGACCTGATTGGCTGTACATGACATGACCACCTGTAGGCTCTAAGCTGTATCTAATAGGTGTTGATATGCTGACAAGTGAGGTGTGTATTATCCCTGTTAGTAAGTGTATTATAAACATGGTAGATTACATGTGTAAACACAGCCTTCTTCACCCAAAGTATTGTTAACTTACTTGTGTAGATTACATGTGTAAACACAGCCTTCTTCTCTCAAAGTATTGTTAACTTACTTGTGATAATAAACATGATAGATTACATGTGTAAACACAGCCTTATTTAGAATATAGCATCTTAAGAATAGAATATGACTAAAGTTTTTATTGGAATTTTGATATTGTTGTCACCACAAGTAGTACTTATCTTTTGATCAGTTACAGACTGACAATTGGTCTAATGGTAAATTTGAAGCCATTCCAGTTAAAACCTATTCCCTGAAAAGAACCAGTACATGTGTTTGACATCGTAAAGATGATTAAGGAACTGAATTACAGTGGCTTTTGGTTAATTGCAGTTGTATTTTTTTCTAATTTTGAAGTATAGGCAGATGGTATTTTCAACTATTTAGGAAATTAATTGATTTGAAGAAATTTGTATTGTTTCAATTTTTGACCACTGTTGAAGGTCATTTATTTTAACTTACAATTTTGATTCGCTGATATTAAGACAAACGTATACATGCTGAAAATTAACTAAGATTTATTATTTCTAAAATTTTCGAAGATTTAAGATTTTTTTTTTTATCACATAATGTACTGTGTTATTCAGTTGATATACCCATGTCATATTATTTTTTCATATTAAGCCATGTAATATGACCTATCGGCCCTGTGATTGGTTGTAAGTTTCAATTGATTCAATTGTGACGTCACGCCTAGGACAAGTATATGACGTCACAGACTTGCGCACTGGAGTCAAAATAGCAGCTTTTACATTTCAAGGTTGCGTGGAAATTGTCATTTTACACAAATGCCACAAATATTGATTATGAGATAAAAAGGATCTTACACTCGTTTTCATTTCATATGAAATTTATGAAACTCGTCACAAATTTTTCATTTAAGCTCGCCTCTGAAAAATTCTTAAACTCGTTTCATAAATTTCTTGTGATATGGAAACTCATGCAAGATCCTTAATATATTCAAAATAGTATTTTTGAATTTCAACCCTCATACTGCAGACCAAAAACTCAGGAAATATGTATGTTTAAAAGGAACTACAGGATTTACAACATTTGACCACTGTGATTTTGAAACAATGAAGGTAAAGGACATTAAATTCAAAATTTTGATTGGCTGGTACATGTAGGCAATTATAGGCTTTACTGGTACATAGGCAATTATAGGCTTTACTGGTACATAGGCAAGTATAGGCTTTACTGCAGGTACATAGGCATGTATAGGCTTTACTGCAGGTACATATGCAATGATAGGCTTTACTGCAGTTACATAGGCAATTATAGACTTTACTGCAGTTACATAGGCAATTATAGGCTTTACTGCAG
Organism: Mizuhopecten yessoensis; assembly: GCF_002113885.1. Classification (NCBI taxonomy): domain Eukaryota; kingdom Metazoa; phylum Mollusca; class Bivalvia; order Pectinida; family Pectinidae; genus Mizuhopecten; species Mizuhopecten yessoensis. The sequence continues at coordinate 42,367 of NW_018408545.1, forward strand.
GTACATAGGCAATTATAGGCTTTACTCCAAATATGAAGACCTTAGGGAGAGATTTGATGAGATCACTATTTGTTGATGATTTGTGCTGATTGACTAACTGATCACTTATAACTTCAACATTAGGATTGAACGTATGAAGGAGGGACAGCCTCTATTCTGTGATATTACGTGGCATCCTGCGGGTGACCCTGGGAACACTCAGAAGGCCACTAGCTCCACCTGTATGGCGGCCACCATGGTGAACTACTGCTGTGTGGAGACCATGCTCCACATCACATGTGGGCGCCAGACAGAGCAGCAAATCAAAGCCAACCTGAAAAACGCTAAAGATCTGGGCATCAGGAACTTGTTGGCACTCAGGGGAGGTAATCCAGACTTGTATCTTATTGATGTGATCAGTGGGTAATAATGATAGTGTCATTTACTAGAGCCGTAATTGATCAATGTGTCTGAAGGTTTATTGTGTGGGAGGTTGATCTATAATCTGCCTGAATCAACATTGACTACTTAAAATGACACTAGAACATCAACACTTTTGTATCATCAACTTAATATCTCATAGGTCTTATCATTGGGCTTTAATCAACAGCATTTCTGACAAGTCTGACTTTGGTTTCAGAGTAAGACCAGCTTCTGTCACTATCATCTATGCATTATGGTAGTGTGAATTGTGATGTGAGAGAAATAACACATGATCTAGTGCAGTTTACAGCATTATGGTAGTGTGAATTGTGATGTGACAGAAATAACACATGATCTAGTGCAGTTTACAGCATTATGGTAGTGTGAATTGTGATGTGA
>NW_018408545.1:44058-48129 GCF_002113885.1 Mizuhopecten yessoensis
GTGCAGTTTACAGTATATTGGTTGTGTGAATTGTGATGTGAGAGAAATAACACATGATCTCGTGCAGTTTACAGCATTATGGTATCGCGAATTGTGATGTGACAGAAATAACACATGATCTTGTGCAGTTTACAGCATTATGGTTGTGTGAATTGTTATGTGTCAGAAATAACACATGATCTCGTGCAGTTTACAGCATTATGGTTGTGTGAATTGTGATGTGTCAGAAATAACACATGATCTCGTGCAGTTTACAGCATTATGGTATCGCGAATTGTGATGTGACAGAAATAACACATGATCTCGTGCAGTTTACAGCATTATGGTTGTGTGAATTGTGATGTGTCAGAAATAACACATGATCTCGTGCAGTTTACAGTATAATGGTTGTGTGAATTGTGATGTGCCAGAAATAAGACCTGATCTTGTGCATTTTACAGTGTAATGGTTGTGTGAATTGTTATGTGTCAGAAATAAGACGTGATCTTGTGCAGTTTGCAGTGTAATGGTTGTGTGAATTGTCATGTGACAGAAATAACGCATGATCTCGTGCAGTTCACAGCATTATGGTTGTGTGACTTGTGATGTGTCAGAAAGAAGACCTGATCTTGTGCCGTTTACAGTGTAATAGTTGTGTGAATTGTGATGTGACAGAAATAACACATGATCTCGTGCAGTTTACAGCATGATGGTAGTGTGAATTGTGATGTGTCAGAAATAAGACCTGATCTTGTGCAGTTTACAGTGTAATGGTTGTGTGAATTGTGATGTGAGAGAAATAACACATGATCTCGTGCAGTTTACAGCATTATGGTTGTGTGAATTGTGATGTGACAGGCATAACACAGGATCTCGTGCAGTTTACAGAATTATGGTATCGCGAATTGTGATGTGACAGAAATAACACATGATCTGGTGCAGTTTACAGCATTATCATTGATACAGAAATATTTTGAATAAATATACATTTGTGTTTGGAATCAAGATAATAAATAAATGTAGATTATTACAAATAATAAATATGCTATTTCTCGTTTGAATATATATATATATATATATATCATCATGGCACTGTACTTTAAAGCTGAAGTGATGTTTTTCAGACCCACCAGATGGCAATGATACCTGGACAAACCAGGAGGATGGCTACAACTATGCCACAGATATGGTTAGGCTGATCAAACAAGAGCACGGCGACGACTTTTCTATCTGTGTAGCAGGTAAAAGATGTCTGACGTCTGTAAAACAGTAGTGTTCTCCACAAATATATATCTAACAAAAGTGCTATTTTATGTCATAAAATATAATGTAGAGCAAACCCAATATGGATCAGTATGTATGATAATTGTAGTGCTCCACAAGATCTTTATCAATACATTGACCTAGAGTGATACATTATATATAATTTTCACACAAAATTCCACAAATGGTGAAATGAAAATCATACCTGGTAGTCAAAATGTTTGATGAATAGTTAAAGTTTAACATTAACAAACAAAGTTTGTATTATTAGTCCCCTACCGATGAAACCGGGGGGACTATAGTTTTCCCCTCCGTCTGTCCGTCCGTCTGTCTGTCTGTCCGTCTGTCCGAAGAGGTTTGTCAGCACTCTAGAGCCTTCATTCTTTCATGGATTTTAATCAAACTTTACACACATGTAAAGAATTAAAATATCTTCAACAAGTTCGAGTTTCAAGGTCATCGGATCAAGGTCAAGGTCACTATTACTATAAATAGAAAAACTTTGTCAGCACTCTAGCGTCTTCATTCTTTCTTGGTTTTTAATCAAACTTCACACAGTCATAAAGAATTAAAATATCTTCGACAAGTTCGAGTTTCAAGGTCATCGGATCAAGGTCAAGGTCACTATTACTATAAATAGAAAATCTTTGTCAGCACTCTAGCGTCTTCATTCTTTCTTGGATTTTAATCAAACTTCACACACTCATAAAGAATTAAAATATCTTTGACAAGTTCGAGTTTCAAGGTCATCGGATCAAGGTCAAGGTCACTGTTACTATAAATAGAAAATCTTTGTCAGCACTCTAGTGTCTTCATTCTTTCATGGATTTTAATCAAACTGCACACACTCATAAAGAATTAAAATATCTTCGACAAGTTTGAGTTGGACAGGTTCGAGTTTTAAGGTCAAATGGTCAAGGTCACAGTTACTATAAATAGAAAATTTTATTTAACATTCTTCCTTGCCTGTTTATCAAACTTCACACACTTGTAAAGATACCTTTACAATCAACAAATAAGATTTCTTAGTATTTTTATTCCCTTACCGGTGAAACTGGGTGGGGGTGGCAGGGAGGGAGAAGAAAACAAGAATACCTAAAGTTTTCCTCGCTGTCTGTCCGAAGAAGTTTGTCAGCACTCTTGCGCCTTCATTCTTTCCTAGTTTTTAATCAAACTTCACATTATTGTAAAGAATTTAAATATCTTGGACAATTTCAAGGTAATCGGGGCAAGACAAGGTCACTATTACTATTTTAGAAAATCTTTGTCAGCACTCTAGTGCCTCATTCTTTCATGGATTTTAGTCAAACTTCACATTATTGTAAAAAAATTCAATATATTGGACAAGTTCAAGTTTCAAGGTCCTCGGATCTAGGTTGAGGTCACTGTTGCATCTTAATAGATTGCGGGGGCCGGTAGGGGACATGTATTGCTTCAGCAATACTCAGTATGCTTGTTAAAACAATATATATCTTGTATATTCTACCTCTCTACATAGGAAAAGTTATAAGGTAATAAAACACTGACTGTCAATGGTATGGTAAGGTTTAATGCTATTGAGAGGCGTCATTCCTAACTTGTATATTCTACCTCTCTACACAGGAAAAGTTATAGATAATAAAACACTGACTGTCAATGGTATGGTAAGGTTTAATGCTAATGAGAGGCGTCATTTCCTAACTTGTATATTCTACCTCTCTACACAGGAAAAGTTATAGGTAATAAAACACTGACTGTCAATGGTATGGTAAGGTTTATTGCTATTGAGAGGCGTCATTCCTAACTTGTTTATTCTACCTCTCTACATAGGAGAAGTTATAGGTTATAAGACACTGACTGTCAATGGTATGGTTAGATTTACTGCTATTGAGAGACTTGTATATTCTAAAACTTTAAATCTTCTTCATGGGAGTGTGTTCCAGTACACCCACATTTCTGTACCTACCAATGAGATAGTTTGGTACTTCTAGTAAAAACGATTGATGTACAGTAATTACACTTGGTTAATGGACATGTTTGTACTACCAGTAATCAAGGAAACCTCTATCAGTGATAGCTTGAGTCATGTTATCTCGTTTCGCTGCAAAATTAGACTTAAAACCAGTGTACTTTCAATTTGGATTGTTAGATTATTGTCTTATTGATCAGAAAATGGATGTTGAATTTTGAAACTACCCTATTGAGCTTAATAGTATCAATTTGTAACCAGCTCACCTTTACGCTGAAATCTGCTTTTATTCATCCACCGTTGGATATATAAAAGCCACATTTTAACTGATCCACTGGCCAATAATAAAATAGGACAACCCTACCCATGGTGTCACCTAGAGTGTCATATAACATGGGTGGTTTAATTTCCCAACTAAACAAGGCAGATTCCAATTCAATCTTTATCTGCTCTGCTGCAAAAGGCCAGCAGATTTAATATCTGAAATTTGAATAAGGAGAGGTGAAAGAAAAAAATGTTCAAAAATGCCAATTTGGGATATTTGCAAAAATTTCAGGATAGTGATGCACATGGAACGTACTTCAGCTATATTATTTGGAGAAAGTAAAAATTGCAGAACTATGTAGTAAAACTTGATTAACCTGATGTGTGACAGGGTACCCCACTGGACACCCGGAGTGTACAACATACCAGGAGGACATACGTCATCTGAAGGCGAAGGTGGACGCTGGAGCAGACTTCATAATAACACAGCTTTTCTTCAAGGCTTCAACCTTCCTACAGTTTGTCAAGGATTGTAGGAGCATTGGGATCAATTGTCCCATCATCCCAGGAGTTCTCCCCATACAGGTATGATCACTAGTATTACAGCTAGTATCTCC
>NW_018408546.1:0-2387 GCF_002113885.1 Mizuhopecten yessoensis
AACACCGCGAGTTCAACCACTCGTCTACCCTGCGACCAGGTTAAAGAAGTTATTGACGTATTCGTGATAACTAGTACTGGAGGAATCCTCATCGGATGTCAGTGTCGGCTCATCAGTAAAATTGTCAGTAGTAGGCTAGGGGCCTCGGTAGTCAGCGTCTCTTCAATGTGTGAACGAATGTGACTTTGTTTCGTCGCATAGTCGTGGTCTAGCATTTGATATTGGACATCGTTGTTGTTCTTATTGTCAGTTAATGCGTTTAGTTGACATTTAAAACGGCCGATTTTACGACGGGCTTGCATGTCGGCCATCACTGCCACGAGGTTGGTTACATCGTTACGACAGCTTTTTTACCCACACTTTTACGATTGGAGATTATCAACGCAAGGGACACAACTCTGTAGTCGAAGCGTTATTCAAACGAAATATATTCAAGGGAAGATAACAACATTGACGAAATGGTAATCAGGGGCAGGTGACTCTAACACTGAAAAACGACAGTGGAAATCTTTAGTGTTTTGCTCTGGCTGGGACGGGGATCCTTAAGGGATCTATCTCACATTTCCTATGTAGGTTCCCCTTAGTCTCTAGTTGTGCATGTTTACTTTTGAGACTTATTGGAAAACAAAATGGTCGACAGGCATGTGGCCATCTTGGATTTTGACAGTTCAGTTTTGTTATCCCTACTCCTCGTAAAGTACTGTAGGGATCATTCTCAAATCTTATATAGATGTTCTCCTTGGTCCCTAATGAAAATACCACTGGCCCTGTTATAATTCATCCTAGAATGACTTGGTATGTAAAATCACAATTTGTTAGAATTTTGCATGTAGGTTTTCAATTCTCATACAATAACTTTTGCTATATTTTGCAAATATCACCATCTTTCATAGATCTGATAAAGATCCTTTTAGAGGGCACCAATATTCTTCTAGAATCACGTTACATTTTCCACTCAAGAGGAGCCATGTTGTTTATGTCGAGGTGCAGAATCTGGCGAGTATAAATAATTCACATTTTAGCTCACCAGGTCCGAAAGATAATGGTGAGCTTATGCCATACCGCAGTGCAACTTTTTCTTTTAAAACACTACTAGTGGTGAAAGGCCCAGTACATTTTGACTGAATATGCTCTGGAGCATCCTTAGGCCAATGGCACATACTTTTCCTCTCTGGGGGCAGACGGGTGGGGTCCAATAGAGAAGATAGAGGTAAACCTTTAAAATCCTTCTTCTACTGCGGGGATTAAGGGATTTCACTCCAATTCGGTCTGGAGCATCCTTCTTCCTAGTGTTCTCAATTTTGTATAAACAGTGGGTTTGGACCCCTGGGGGCAAAGGGACATGGCCCAATTGGGGAAATGGAGGTAAAACCTTTGAAATCCTTTTTCTACCATAAAGATTAAAGGATATTATCCCAATTTGGTCTGGAGCATCCCTGGGCCAAGAGGACTTTATTTTGTATAAACGTTGGTCGTGACAACAGAGTCTTAATTTTCTATTAACGCTAGGTGTGGCCCTTTGGGTGCAGAGGGGTGAGTCTTAAAGGGGGAATTTGAAGTTTAAATCTTTACAATCCTTCTACTTCTATTATTGGAGGGATTTTATCAAAATTTGGCTCGATTGTTTAAATGGAGGGCGTTGCCCCTCTGGTGCAGTGTTTAATGGGCCAAAAATGGGAATTTTAGTTTTAAGTCTTCAAATTCCTTTTTCCTCTGTACCACTAGAGTGATTTCATCCAAATTTGGCCTGGATCGAGCATCATTGGGCAAAGGGGACTAAATTTTGTGTAAATGGAGCGTGTGGCCCTGCTTAGTGCAGAGTTGTGGGGCTCTATATGTGAATTTGAGGTTTAAATCTTTAAAATCCTTCTTCTTCTGTACCATTGAAGGGATTTTTTGCAGTAAGAATAACTTCCCGATGGTTGTTTTATTATCCAGGTGAGCGATACAGGCCATCTGGACCTCTTTTAAATGTCTCATCGGATACGTGAGCTCTGTTTTCAACCATATTTGACAAGTGCCATCCTTGCGGATTGAGGATCAAATGATTCACCAGGGCGGGCTGACGGGCTTTGCTGATGCTATTTAAAACACTTCTCGAGAAACATGTACATGGTCATTGGGATCAAAGGGCCTGTTTCCAGTAATGTTAATTCTCCATAGGAGCCTGCCCCCGTATAATTTCTTATCTAGCTCAACTACTGTTTTTTTCTTTTCCGAAGAATAATTTTACACCTTTCCGACACCCAGATTTCATAATTTCAGTGAAAATGTATTTTTATAAAGTTGTCAATTTCAGCATCAAAGACATAAGTTCGTAAATAAAAGAAGGTTATCTCGAAATTGTAATTCGCAACATAGTATAAATTTCTTTTGATAAATATTTC
>NW_018408546.1:3772-4623 GCF_002113885.1 Mizuhopecten yessoensis
TTTTTTTGTTAATTATCTAAAGAAAGTCGAAAATCGGCAATTCAACCATAGGCTAATTCAACCCAACATTTGAAAATGTTCCACCACTTACATTTTGATGATTTTTCCTCTCATCAATAGCATATTACGTACTGTTTAATAGGATAAAAATTGGTTTGCATCCAACGCCCATAAAAGGGTGTATTCTCTAAAAAACACAGTTTTTGTGTCTAAAATGTTATCATCGAAAATGGCATTTTTGAGATTGTTTCTTCCATAAAACAGCCAAATGGCGCGATGGAAACATGATTTTTTGTCACAATCATGCCATGAATGTATTCTTTACGGTGACCATCATTTGATTAGATTTTCATTAATATTTTACATAACATGCACATTTTATCAACACTTAGACAGTTTCTGAAAGGTACAACTTTGAGGAGCCATAAAAAACAAACCAAGTGACCTAAATCTTTATACTTTATAGATTTGTGACCACAACGGCATAGGCAATGCACCACCAACAAATTTGAATCAGAGAAGGGGCCGTTTTGGAAACCGGCCCTTTGGAAAAAAACCTAAAAAAACCACCTTAAAATAACCAAGAGACTGGATGAATGGCTAACAATTAAAAAAACGACATTCATTCATGGCCACAGGAGTCAGATATGTTCTAGAATCATGATGTTGAATGATACTTAATAAACCCCCGGAGGTTCAGAGAAATAATAGGCTTGCTGTAACGAATTATTTGTCATAAAAGGCGACCAGCGTCACTGCAGAATTGTGATTTTGTTTTAGCTCACCTGGTCCGAAGGAACATGGTAAGCTTATGCCACACCGCACCGCAGCGTCCGATCATCCGTCCATCC